>NW_026896371.1:0-22303 GCF_033153095.1 Gastrolobium bilobum | reverse complement strand
TAGATGTGATCGAATTTAATAACGTTACTAATAAGAGATGAATGTGAGTCATTGATCTAAAGGTCATGTGAATATCTTTCAAAAAAAAAAAAAGGTCATGTGAATCATTTTTGTCTCTGTCTTTGTCTTTTTATTCCGAATCCTTTTTTATATATATACAAATCTGAATCCGATTTTGTTTTAACCATTTTTTCCCAAATTAAACGTTTTTCACGCGTAAACATGTTTGGTTTATGGAAAAAGTGTTTGTCTTTTTAAATGACATAACTAATATTATTTCACTCTCACAAAGAGGTGGACCCATACTTTATTTTTTTGTCAACTCTTTCTCCTTCTTTATCTATCTTTTTCTCTCTCTTAAAATGACACAATTTTACATCCTTTAAAATGAGATATATTTTTTCTTATAGACACCGGTGTAATTCTACCCGGAAAAAAAAAGGTGAAGAAGTATCAAAGTGACACTTTTCAAGTCATTGAAAACCAAGTTTAACCAACCACTGAGACAAAATTAAGGATAAGAGGCTGCTGCATGGTTTTCATACTTTCTTTATCTTCAAAAGAAACAAAAAAAATTAGAGTCATATTGGAATTTCGGTAATGTAACGTCTTTAAACTTTTCTAGTACTAATATTAGATTACTCTTAAATGTGTGGTTGCAAATAATATACATCTATCGTTGTTACTCATCACATAATAAGCATGCTATAGCATGCTTCTCTGTTAATGGTAAATTACTTGTTGGGAAACATAAAATAAAAATTCGAATATTTTAAATTAAATTAATAAAGTGAAGAAATAAGTTGAATGTAAGATATATGGTTGAAAGTTATCTTTTATTTATTTTTTAATATAACAGGGATAATATACATGTCCATCATCACAAGAACTGTTTTTAAGAAATTGAAGCATGATGCACACATTCAATTATTTTGTGCATAAATTTTTAGCATTAAAAAAAAAATTATAAGAATCAAATTCTGACTTTTTGATCCATGTAAAGCACAATGTGTAAATATTGATTTGTTTTATTTTTTAGGCAAATGAATTATCAATTTAATGCGAAAAGATGACATTCTAGCAGTGCACGTTCAAATTATGTATCATTTCATACGTGACTTGTGAAAAAATTAGAACATGTCTGCCAGGTGTTGCACTGGGTAGGGGGTGCTTATTAACTTATTCAAGTTGCGGTGACCAAACAAAAAACAAATAACCGAAAATTGAAAAATTAAAAATCAAAAAAAAAAATATTTTAATTGGTTTGGATCAATTTTTGCTTTGGATGGTGAAAATCGATCCAAAACAACCTATCCAATGTATTATATATTTATTATTTTTGAAAGACTGTGACTTGAAATTTTGTTATTTTGTAGACTTGGAATCTTAGATGTTATTGATAGCAAAATATATTATTTTAGTTTTTTATTGTCTTTTAATCTATTTATAACTCTTAATGTGTTTTAAAACTTGTTTTAGTTTGAAGACTTGAATTTTTTAATGGTTTGTAATTTTGAATGACTTCATTTTGATGTAGCTAGTGATTTATATGGCTAAAATTTTAAGCTTTTCGAAAAATTAAAACCGATACAATCCAAACCGAATAAAATTGTATTAGATTGGATCAGATTTAAAAAAAACAAATGAAATGAATTATTAAATAATCAAACTGAAGAAATTAAATTGAATAATTTTTACTTTAAAATCGATTTAATTCAAATTGCAAACACCTCGAGTGATCACTCATTCGTGTGTCATCTTGTATATTGTTCCTTATGGTTGAAGGCAAATGCTATGTAATTAATGACTGAGACTGATCATTGAAAGTGATGACCCATTCATGTTATTAATAACTGAGGATATTACACAAATAACATCTTTTAGAATTGGTTTCTAAAATTGTATAACTTGCTAACATCTTTTCATGGATCAATTTATATAAACAGAAAATTTGCAAGACCAAAGTAAACCAAGTTACATTTTTCAGTGATCAAATTATATATTTACTCTCTCCAATGCGGTTGGAGAAAATATAAAAGATGAGTTAATATATAATTTGATACTTTAAAAATGTTATTTGTACTGCTTTTGTTCTTGAAAATTTCTACTAATAAAAATTAGCTTTGAAGTTGTTAACTTGTTAATAAATTTACCATATTAAATCCATCTAACTTATTAACAAATTTATTCTTCAAGAGAATCAATTTATACATATGAAACTTTATTAAAAATAAAAATTAATACAGGGGGCATCTTTAATGTACCAAATGAAATATTAAGTCTATATTAATCAAAATAAGTGAAAGTGGAAATTTTCTGGATTTGTTATAGGATTTTATTAATCTCATATTAAAGGAGATAGTTATATCATGTCATAGAGATAAACTAGTGGGCTCCACCACCTGGAAAAAAAAAAAGGTAGCACATCAAAGAGTATGTAAGAGAGAAAACTTGTCTCATATGACATGAGAATAATTTTTCCCTTTGTTATATGCAAAAAAATCGATAATAATAACTTTGATGGGAAGGAGATAAGCTTGGCTGGCTCAATTCCCACCCTTCCCTATTTCACCTTGATCATTTTAACCTCTCACGAATCACGACCTCGACCATATCTCAAATCATTCAAAGATTTTTCTTGTTTTTTTTTTTTCCCCTTCCCAAACCCTCCAACAACTCCATGCAGCATTGGAAAGGGAAGGAAGGAATGACTTCAACTTGAGCTACAGTACAGAGTCAAAGACAGATGAAATGGGTGAGAACAAAAAGTGAGAAATTGTTTTAGAGACATAGCATTATGTGTGTTGGGACTTGTGAAAGGCAAATGAGTGCGTATACATCTTCTTTTATTTGTATATGATATATGGTGATCTTAATTTTTCATAAACAATTTAACAGTTGCTTTTTCCTCCTCCTTTGTCCTAGCATTTTTCATAATTGTTAATATACGTTGAGATATATAAAATTATTAATGTAACTTCACCGACAACTTAAGCTTTTGAGTTGAACTGATTCTTTACATGATATCAGAGCCTTGTGTCCCGAGTTCAATCTTCACCGCCCCCACTTTCTATTGTGGGCTCAAACCTCACCCAACAGGTTGAATTAGTTCTTTACAATATATTTATAAACGACGAAGATCGTCTTAGATGAGCTTATCACATATGAGAGATCAATATTCGGTCAGGTATAAACTTTGAAAATTAATTTTTTTTTTTTGTTAAAGAGAAAATTAAAATTTAATTGTTTTTAGGTAAGGTTGAGTCATAATCTGAATTAATCCTATTCATTCTAATTTTATATAATATTTTTAAAAAAATTCAAAAAACTAGTTATAAATTATAAAATTTAAATTAATATATTTATATCTTATAAAAATATTTATTATTATTATAATTTATTTTAAATTATATATTATAATGTACCTCTTATTTTTTTTAGTGAGGCCTAAGATCATTTTATGGGCTTAGCTTTAGGGTCTTTTGTAAGACTTTGTAATTGTATGGCTCTCTTTGCAGGGATAACTATTCTGCCTTTCCAATACAAAATTCCTTCTTTAATCACATAGTTAGATAGCCATTGTCCTTGAGTATGGTAAGAAGATATAATGAACTGCAATTTAGGGTCATTGAGTTGTTGATCCTTCAGTTGTTCTAGGAAGGTCATTTAAGGTCATTCAAGTCCTTCTTTGTACTCAAATAGAAAAATTGAATCCGAAATAGTTTAGGTAAGTGAAGACATGGAAACCACAATTTAGTAATGGGTGTTTTACTAACTTCATTACAAACATGCCTTCTCCATCTGGAGGGTAATGGTAATTTCACACTTGAAAAGAGGATTGTTGAAAAATTCAAGTATTATGAAATCGTATATTGATTGGTAATAAGCTAAGTGAAATCATATAAGTAGGAAGACTCGTGAATCCAATGCCTTAAAATTTTGGATTGAGACATAGTGTCAAACCAACTTAATATTGGACTAAGCTAACCCATTGACGCTGATCCCCCCACCATGGGCTTTCCCTAACTTGCCTGATAGTGATATTAGAGCTATGTTGAGCTCGAGCTAACTAGGTGCTTGGCTATAGATGGATTGAGTACTTGGACTTAGGGTACTTAGAGAGACATCCGTTGAGGCGTTCCCCCCATTTTCTTTTAGCTAAAAGGGGCTACCCTAAATGAAATCCGCACTGGGTTTGAGACTTAATACCCTACATATTTGGAGCTCAGAATAAATACTCAGTTTTCCTTCCCAAAAAATACTTGGATTTCCTTTCAAGGTTTATAATTCAATAACTTACAAAGTCAATTATGATGGAATGATAGTCTAACTTTCACAGTCAAATCCATAAACGTACAATGTTCTAATATGATGGAATGATAATCTAATTTTCATACTTAAAGTGGGTCTACTTGCACCACAGCCAGAAGCGTATAAATTTGGCAGCTATTATTCTTTAGAGGATTGAAAGAATGTTATGGAAAAGTTTCCGATATTCACACATGGAAAGTCGAGTAAATAGTAGGGAAGCATATAATGGGTCAGAGAGGTTCAAAATCCAATACTAAACCCTTTGCATTTATTTTATTAAAAAACAAATCCAGCTATAAGATACTTGTGTCCATTCAGTATTCCATAAGCTAAAATAATTATGAGTTAATTCAAATGTGCCATCAAAGCTGTAGTCCATGGAATGAAGACATTGAAGTATCAACCTGTGCAGATTGCTGCTCACATTATGGAGGCTTCAACTGAGTTGGAACTTGGAAGGAATAAGGTTGTCATTAGATCTGGATTTAATGGGTGTGATAATAGAAGTTACTATCAACTTGATACAGAAGCTTAATGAGAGTGTGAATGATAAATCAAGTAATGATCCCTTCCATGTATGAGAGAAAGACAAATAAATAAATAAAAAGAGATGAGATAATTATAATACTGAGATAGAAATCAACTTAAAGAATGTTTCCAAGGATTGAACCAAATTTCCACTCCAAGCTCTGTCATATAGGATGAAGTCTTTTAGCTAGTCTTATAAGACTAGCTTTGCATTATAGAGTACAAGAGCTTCCCCTATCAACTGTAACTAGATAAGAAAGAATAAGTACTGCTCTGCTTATTATAAATAAATGAACATTCTAAATGGAAGATCTTTAACTTAAAGATTTAGAAAACACACATATTATAGAACAATCTCAGAAACTATCAAAAATTAACTTCCTCTCATGTAGATCACTAATATCCTTAGTATTTCTCTCATTAGATCCGTTCCCAACATAAAAGTCCAATAACTGAAAAAATTAACCCCAAAAAAAAAAAATTAATTAATTTCTCAGCAAAAAAGCAATTTATTATTGTGCAATAACAGACCATTTCATGTAACGTTCAACATGACTCAAAATTTTAAAATGCACATTGATAACTGATATATAATTGTCAGTCACACAAAGCTACTGTGTTATAAAGCAAAAGAAAAAGAAAAAAAAAAGGGTCAACTAGCTTGTAGCTCAATCGGCACTGGCCCATCTCTTTAAGACTTGGGTGTGATTCTTACATTGAAGTTTTCATTGTCCACCAAACTACCTTTCTTCTCCCCTACCCAGGTGCTTGCACCTCAAATGAACGAAAATTAACAATAATAATAAAGCACAAAAATTACCAGAAAGAGTCTCTCATATCTTCATGATCCTATTGATTGTTTTGCACATTTTGTCCCTCGACATCAATGCAGTGAGCACTGATTGCAACTTCTCCAGAGACATTCTGGAGGACAGTGGTTTCTAGTTGCCTAGTAGATCTTGATTCAGAGAATTCCATGACTTGTGTTTCTTCATTGCTCTGTGGCCTCTGTCAGAGAGTTTCAGTTGTCAATATATGTGTCATGCAAGATCAATGATGTATTCATTACTAAGTTTAATTGTCAATATCTAAATATTGACTACAATCCTGTATCTAATGTCAACAATTAATCAACTATAGGTATCTTCCAATATATGTATGTTTACGCTTGGAATTTAAATTCAAAGCTTTAATGTGTTGAGTACACATTAATGATGAACAAGTGGGCCAAAAAGAATTAGTGGAGAACACAAATACCATGTATGACACAAGAGTAGCAACTTGAGAACACTTCACGACCAACAATTATCTACTACGTATTCATAAAATCATTGTACATGTCAGAAATGAGAACTGCTAGATGTATCAATACAAAATTATTGAAATCACTCACACATACCTCCATATTGGATGTCTCTATTGAAGATTTAGCAGAAGGTAGAAGGGACATGCGGCAGAGAGGGCAGGTGTTGTGGTTGGTAAGCCAAAGATCAATGCAGCTCATGTGAAATGTATGGCCACATGCAGGTATCTGTTGAAGCTTATCCTCTGGTTGGTAGTCCAAAAGGCAAACTGAGCATCTGCAACGAAATATCTTATAGATGAGGAAAGCTAAAGATAACACATGTTTCGGTTCAAGCAAGACAACATAGAAACAAAAACTCAAGTACACAAGCAAATGAAGCCCCAAAAATCAGTGTCAACAACATCAAAGTTGTACAAATCCAATTTAAAAGATAAATACAAATTATACAACCCAAACAAGTTCTTAAGCAGTGTGTGGAAAAGTTTTAACATATTTCCAGTTGGATGCCAACAAACAAGTATTAAAACAGATTTTCCAAGCCAGGCATCTTCCATTAGGTTAAGTGTCAATTTCAGAACATAGGTACATTGTCCTATCCTTAACCATTTAACATCTACTCAGTGGCGGAGCCACTTGGTTCCTAACCGATGCCTTGGCACCAGCTGATTTTCAAAAGTGCTACATATTTTCTTCAAAAATTATAGTATAACTTTGGCATTGTTTAGGATTTTAAAAATAATACAACATTGGTACTTGTTATGGATATGAATATCATATCCCAACTACCTACTAGAATATCTAACCAGATATAGAGTACATCTCAACAACTCTGAACAGCCAAGGGCACAAGATGAGGATCACATCCCAACAGAAAGGGAGTTGAATCCTATCGCAATTGGGGGAGCTCAAAAGGCCCAAGCCTAGGAAGGTAATCCTATAAATAAGAGTTTAAAGACCCCAGGTAAATTCATTCAACCTATTTACTAATACTGCCCACACTGTGCACACACCCACCCTTTGGCTATAAGCCTATTGCTTGTGCGCGGTGATTGAGACCTCGGCTATAAGCCTAGTATACAGTTGATATACATTATCTCTGAGCGCATATCAACCGGTATAGCAATACGGTCTATCCAGGACCTAACAGTACTAGCTGGATTTTACTAATTGTGTCTTTTGGCATTAGCTGAATCTTGTTCCTGGCTCCGCCACTGCATCTACTACAAGTCTACAACATTAACTCTTGCCAGTATCAAGAGAAAACAAACAAGTCAAATTGGTAAACATCTCTAAAATTAGTGTTCCACTGGCAGTATCCTTTGCCCCAAAATTTGCTAAGGAATAGGATTTCGTTTTTGGGTTGCTTCAAGTGAGTAGCTATTTCAAATTCCTAGTATCTAATTTCGTTGACATGTAGCACCACTTAAAGCCCTATTCCTATTCCTACCTATTCAAGTTAAGATGAATGCTATCAACACACTCTTTAACAATAGTTTTAACACTTTCTTTATTATTGAGTGAAATCTCATGCTGAGAACCCGGGCTCACTATCTATCAGTAGAGCAACTAATAAAGAGAGTATCAAAAAGTGTTTTGTGTTGCTAACATTGCTTTTAGCGAAGAATAAGAATACAAGTGAAATCATAAAAAGGGAAATAAAAGTAAACTCAACTGTGTATCATTGACGGAGAAGCTTTCCTTATATACAATAATGGGCAGCATCTCTCTCAATTCTTTATTCAACCCCAAATCACACTGTCATGAACAATACCCAGAAAGAAAGATGAGTTTTTTTTTTTTTTTTTTTTTTCTAAACTGAAAGAAGAGAATCAAAAGAGAAATGATATTAGTATTACCGTGGAGATGGCATTGTTGGTATTGTCCTCTGAAATTCCAAAGGGTCTCATCCTAAGAGAGGACCAATCAACCCTTCTGGGTCGAAGATAGAAGACGTAGAAAAGAAAGAGAAGAATCAAAGTAAAGAAGATTGGAACAGAGAAAATGAAGGCTCTATAGAGCTTGAGTTCAGCTGAAGGATCAGATCTGCTGGAACAACAATCTGAGTCTGAAGAAGAATAACCTTCAGACATCACCAAATCTCCATACACAAAACAATGCCCAAACAACTTCAAAGTTAAGATTAAATGGTTCACAACGCAAACAGAACAAAAACAAAAGTATGTGACGTGATGTGATGTTACTCGACAACATGAACTGGATATTGTCTTGCATTTATGGACAAATAAATAACATAGGTATAGCAGGAACAAGCACATAAACATACAAACATCGCTTTACCTCAATTTAATCTGGGGTTTGATTTTCTCGTGTTTAATGGGAATTCAATTCTCATATTGTAAAGATAAAAAGTATGTGAGATTCATATGTTAAAATTTTTTTTATGTAGGATCCATGTTCACACGGGAATCAAAGGGTGTGTAGGAAAATTTGAATTCTCATGTTGAATGATAATTATAAAACCCATTTAATTTTTATAGTTTAATTATAAGTGGTGTTATTTTATATTTTATATCCTTAATTGTTTATTTTGTCACCTCGGTCTATGAAAAAAGATGAAAAAAGAAAAATAAAAAGAAAAAGGGGACGTACTCAATCCTTCATCATATAATTAGAATCACAAAATGTTATCAACCCGCAATACGACACATCAAAGTGTAAGTTGTATTGATTTTTGAGATAAAACAGGTTGTCTTTGATTGAATAAATAATACAAATTATTATCGTATCATTTCACATATTAATTCAAATAATTTGCATGTCAACCACAATTTTGTTTAAAAACAAAAGTTATAATTTTAGTGATTTTTAAATCTTTGTTGTGGATCAGGGATCAATTCACATATTTTATTCTATTTTTCTTTTTTTACTTTTTTTAAAAAAGTAAAATTTTAATTTTACATGTCAACCCGTATGTCCCACTGCCGGTAGCAGGTCGAATTCGGATTTTAATTTTTAATTCGTAAACAAAAATGTATCGTGTTGAAGTTGGACAGTATAATTATTTAATTTTTAATAATTTTAATTTTAATTTTTACTCACTTGATACGGCCCACGACCAAGAGGCAACGGTATTGTGCAATGGTAGAGAAAAATTTTCAATAAAATACACAATTTCCACCTCCAACATGTTAAATTGTATTATTCTTGTCTCTCAAAAATTTTTGCTTGTATAAATTAATTACTGATATTGTCAAGTTATTAATAAATTGATTTATTTGGGTATTAATTTGTGTAAACAAAAACTTTAAAAGACTAAACTAATATAAATAATATCTTTTAAAGTAAATTATTAAAAAATATAAGCTTGCTCATTAACGTGGGAATCACAAAATTATTACTGATTAAACTATAAGAAAAATATTTCTGCAGTTAATGCAGATAAGTTATCTGCATTTATTCTCAAAACGACGTTGTTTTGGTATTTGAAATCTTAAAAAATTATAAATATAAAGACTATTATAACCCTGAAATAAATTAAAAGGTTTTATAAGAGTTATATTGTATGAAAAGTGATTGTGTCATGTTATAGAGATTCATTTTCCGTGCCTTAATTTTTATTTTTTTTGCTTCAAAAAATGCGGGCCCCACAAAATATTGTGTGTAGAAAACTTTTTTGTGTTATATTACATGATGAATGCAAACCCCTAAATTAAAATTACAAAAATACCATAATTTTCACCTAAAACGATATCATATTGGACTTATTGCAGATAACTTATCTGCATTAACGGCAGAAAAAGCAAATCCTTAAACTATAATTTAATTTGAGTTTAAATTAACTTATTTTGTCATTAAAATAACATATTTAAAATTTACATAATAGAGTATTAAAAAAATTGAAAAATAATTCTACACTAAACATGCACTTATTTTTTTAAAAAAAATAAATCATGAAAGGTTATTATAACTAAACATGTACTTAAATTATCGAAATTGATTAGATCTTGTTGCCGATATGTGGTCTAGGTACTTTACGTGGTCCACTTTCATTGGACAAAATGTTCAAATTATAATATAAGGAAGATTATATTTATAACTTTTTTTTTCTTAGAATTATTTTTATAGTTATTGAATTAAAATCAAATCAACAGTTATTAAAAAATATCAAATAAAAATTATTGATTTAATTTTGATCCAACCATCACAAAGAAATTATAACTTTATAAGAGGTTATAAGAAGAAGAAAATTGTAAATATAACTTCTTTAAACAATTTCATTATCTTGCTACGAGTTTGTTTGCCGGGATGTACATTACCTCATTTGTAACAATCGGTCGTTTTATATTTATTACATGCCTTATAGAATAATCTATTCCTTGTCGTGATAATTAATTATTATTATCAAAACTTAGTTTTAGTTTTAGTTTTTGTATAAAAATTAAGAGAATAAAGTTTCTAAAGTTACTTTAGATAAATTTATCTAATGTTCATCGAAATGACATAATTTTGGGTTGAAAGATTAAAAAATTAGAATAATTAATTATTATTACCAAAGTTATTATAATTCTAAAATAAATTAAAATTACAAATATACCATAATTTTAGTCACAAAACAACATCGTTTCGATGAACATTAGATAAATTTGTCTAAAGTAACTTTAGAGAAAATAAACCCAAAAATTAATAACTTAGATAATCAATTATCTAGACAAATTAAGAGTAAAGCTGCTATTTCTCTTAAAAAGTAGTTAATTATTATTTTTAATAATCGATTTTTTAATCAAATAGAAAATTCCCAACTTCATATTAATGTATTATCACCTGTTATGATAATGGATTATCTTGTTCCCAATTATTATTTTTTAATTCCTGGACTTTAAATAATCAATTATTTACCCTTTTTCAAATTTAAAAATTTAAATAGTTCCACATGTATATAATGTATCTGATCAAGTTTTTATCCAATATTGGTAAAACCTCATTCTTTCATTTTTGTCCACGTCGAAAAATTATTGCTCTTGCTCTGTTCCTTTTCCCTATAAACATGGGAAATTTATGTGGTGAAACGGATGCACAGTAAATTCAGTGTATCTTTCACTCATATTATGACACGTGTCTTATTTTTATTAAATCAATAATAAATAATTTATTTTAAAACTAGGAGAATATGATTTGATATAAAGTAAAACACGTGTCACAAAATTTATTTTAAAATTAGAAGAGAGTTATTTCGATGCATATATAATACCAAAGATATTCTCATAAACATGAAATTGATTTATTCCAAGAAAATATAAACAAATATTACATGGGCTTATTATTATCTTTTGGGCCATAGTTGCTTTTAGTAAAAACAATTCTCTCTTCGTGAATGGCCATTTATTAAACAACTGCAATCAATTACAGGTGAAATATATCTTCAAGTACGGTATCTTTAGACATCTTGGTGGCTTTACTCTTTATCATACTTTCCTCTCTTCAATATATTTTTTTGTTTATTTGTTTATTAATTCAGATGTTCAATTTAATTTTATAAACTCCCAAGTTAATTGTTATAGTTATCTATTTTGGATCGGTCACACATGCCCTATCCGCCATTATACACAATCCCTTTCTGCTTTTAGCCCTCGATCGAGGTCGATCACATTTACAATAACTCTTTTTAGAGCCTTGATTCATATCATTAGGTTTTAGAAACTTGTTATATTAAAATACTACATCTCATTAAAAGATGTTGGGCTTCTTCCTTCAATGCTAAGCCCAAACCCATTGAAGAGTTTCCTAAAAATCCTAACTCTAGATCTCACTTCCTCTATATATATTCATTAGTTGTGGGTAGAGCCTAGGTTAAGAAATTTGAGAGAATTATTTGAGAGGTTTGAGCAAAGCTTTATGCTTTGCATTTGAGAGATCTTTAAAGAGAGTTTGAGTGAAACATCTCTAGGGTAGTTTGATTATCACCATTGTTGGAAAGGTTGAGTTAACCACCACATTGGTGTATTTAATTCTTTGAAACTATTATTTCCATAGTGGATTTTTGATCTGGACTAGGTCCCGTGGGTTTTTACTTCTTCATTGGAGAAAGTTTTCACACGTTAAATCTGGTTGTGTTCTTCTTCTCTCTCTCATGTTTTGTGTTTTTTGTTTTGATTTTTCCGCTACGCTGCCCGACCTGGTGAAATTCAGGCCGAGGTATTGCCGAGATCCGAGATCAGGATCTTGTTGATTGACTTCCGCACAAAGGCTGCTTAGCCGAGCTTGAGGGAACCGAGTTCCCAACAGTGGTATCAGAGCCCGAGTTCGACGGGTTCTGAGGGAGACGAGATGGAGACCAATGGCATAACCAATGATGGAGACATGTTCAAGTTGACCGCAGACAACTTCACTTATTGGAGACGATGATGGAAGGTCATCTCTACTGCAAAGATTTACATGAGCTCATTACCCTTGATGAGAGACCGGCAGGAAAAACTGATAAGGAGTGGGAGATCCTGAGTCAGAAGGCGGTAGCCACGATCAGGAAATATATTGATAAAAGCCTCTTTGAGCACGTGTCCGAGTTCACGAACGCGTATGAGTTGTGGACGAAGCTGGAGTCCATAATTCAGAAGAAGACTCCCAGGAATAAAGCATACGTGGTTTGCCAACTTGTGAAGCTTGAATACAACGACGGCATGAGCATGATTGAACACCTCAACACCTATAAAGGCATTGTGAATCAGCTGTCAAAAGATGAGATGAAAATTGATGATGAGATGCAGGCTTTGCTGCTGTTGAGCTCGCTGCAAGAAAGCTGGGATACTCTGGTGGTGACTTTGAGTAATTCAACTCCAGAAGGAAAGTTGAAGATGGATGTCGTGACAGACAACCTCCTGAGCGAAGAAGTCAGGAGAAGAGAATGAGGTGTTTCGAGCACGTCTGAGGCCAACGTTGCTGAGAACAAAGGAAAATTCGACTCCCGGGGTAGAAGCAAAAGCAGGGGTCGAGATCGTGACAGAAGAGGAAAGTCCAGAGGTCGGTCAAAGCCGAAATATGAGTTGAAGTGCTTTTACTGTGGAAAAATAGGCCATAAGAAGCCAGACTATTGGACCCTGCAGAATGATGAGAAGAACGGCTCTGTGAAGCCGAATCAGATTATTCCCAAGAAGAGGAAAGACAAGAGCACCACTGCGGTGGCTGCCAACCCGGATGCCGAGATATTCCTCCTTGGTGAGGATAATTATTTGAATGTTGCATATGATGACTGCACTTGGATTGTTGACTCTGGTGCCTCCTTCCACGTTACTCCACACAAAGGTTTTTTCTCCTCTTACCGAGGTGATGATTTTGGAGTCGTGAAGATGGAAAATCAAGTGACCAACAAGATTGTTGGTGTCGGTGATGTAACTCTGACCACGGATGTCGGATGCCGACTTGTGTTGAAAGATGTAAGGCATGTTCCTGACATGCGTTTGAACCTAATCTCGGTAGGCAAACTTGACGATGCCGGGTTAGTGAACTATTTCGATGGTGTTAGATGGAAGCTGGCCAAGGGAAACTTGGTCGTGGCCCGAGGTAAGAAGGAAGGCTCCTTGTACGTGATGCAAGGAAAGATCAATGGCGGAGAAGCCAATTCTGTTCGAGATGAACCTAGCTTGGAGCTATGGCACAAGCGCCTCGGCCATATGAGCGAGAAAGGGCTACAGATCCTGAACAAAAAGGGATTTCTGACCGGGTTGAAAGGCCAAGTGTTGGAGAGTTGCACGCACTGCCTAGCTGGAAAGCAGCACCGAGTTTCTTTTGTGAGACCGGATCAACCAAGACGACGCAGGTATATTCTTGACCCCATCCATACTGATGTCTGCTCCATGTCAGAAAGATCCCTTAGAGGAGCTTAGTACTTTGTTTCATTTATTGATGACCATTCCCGCAAAGTGTGGGTATATTTGTTGAAGTCTAAAGACCAGGTACTCCAATCCTTTAAAGAATTCCATGCAATTGTTGAAAGCGAGACTGACAAGAATTTAAGGTGGTCCGATCTGATAATGGTGGTGAGTATTGCGGCCCATTTGATGCATATTGCAGAGCGGCCAGGATCCGACTTGAGAAGACGCCCCCCAAGACTCCACAGTTGAATAGACTTGCTGAAAGGATGAACCGAACTATTGAAGAGAAGGTCCGAAGCATGTTGTCCAATGTCGGATTGTCGAAATCATTCTGGGGAGAAGCCGTCAAAACAGCTGTTGACTTGATCAACCTCTCACCATCACGGCCACTTGAAGGAGAAATTCCAAAAGAAGTCTGGACAGGTCGGAAAGCGGCCTATAATCAATTGAAGGTGTTTGGATGCCGAGCTTTCGTGCATATCCCTAAAGATGAAAGGGCTAAACTTGATGCAAAGACCAAAGAATGCATTTATCTTGGTTCGTCGAGATGTGAGTTCGGGTTCCGACTTTGGAATCCAATCAATAAGAAGATAGTGAGAAGCCGAGATGTGATCTTTCATGAGCATGAGAACATTCATGACATCTCGAAGCCCAAAGTTCGGGTTACTGTCAGACGTGAAGAACCCAATCCTCCTGTCTGAGCTGAAGCAGGGGGAGAAAATCATGAAAATGAAGAAAATAATGATCAGCAACAAGCTGAAGATGACCAAGACATTGAGGTACGAGTGGATTATGAGATCCGGGATGAGAATGATGAACTGGGTTCGCAAGCTGAAGAACAACCGAGATATCCAACTCGAGAAAGAAGACCCTCTACGAGATATCCATCTGATGAATACACCGTTGTTGCTGAAGACGGTGAGCCTTAGAGTTATGATGAGGTTGTGATGAGCTCAGAGAAAGAAGAATGGAAAAAGGCAATGCAAGACGAGACGAAGTCTCTGCACAAGAATCAGACTTATGAGCTGACCGAGTTGCCAGAAGGAAGACGAGCTTTGAAAAATAAATGGGTCTACAAGATTAAGAATGAAGAGAACGGGAAGAAGTCGAGATACAAAGCCCGGATTGTAGTGAAAGGCTGCAATCAGAAGAAAGGTGTAGACTTTGAGGAGATTTTTTCTCCTGTGATGAAAATGACCTCGGTCCGAACCATGTTAGCCATGTCGGCTTCGATGGACCTCGAGGTAGAACAAATGGACGTGAAGATGACATTTCTTCACGATGATTTAGAAGAAGAAATATATATGGAGCAACCTGAAGGATTCCAAGCTCCAGACTAAGAAGACTTGGTATGTCGATTAAAGAAGAATCTCTATGGCTCGAAGCAAGCACCTCGACAGTGGTACAAATGTTGGACAAGTGGCTTCAATACTTAAGAGGGGGGTGAATTGGGTTTTACAAAATCTTTTCGCAAAGTGCCTCATTTGAAACTTTAAAGACTATTTCTTCAATAAAGTGATTTAATAAGAAAAAATCTAAGTGTGAGAGCAAGTGTAGAGATTAACAAAGTAAGCAAGCGACTGAATAAAGATTATCTAAAGATGCAATTTCAATAACAAAGTAAAGAGGTAAAGGTTAGAGAAATTGCAAACTAGATGTATCCTGGTTCGGTCACCACCACCGTGACCTACGTCCAGACTGAAGCCGCTCGATCAATTCTTTTCACTAACTATCAAGCTTGAGGGTGCTTGACAAACCTCTACAATCTTTCAAGACTTCAGGCTCTTGATGCCTCACAATTTTTCACTCCAAATTTACTTAGGAATTTGGTAACCTCTCAAGTATAGGGTTCACTCCCCTCTCAAATCAAGAAGTAATATTGAGGTGATTAGAAGTGGCTAAGTACTCTCAAAGTACAGATTGAACAAATTGAAGAACTAAGAGATGTATAACTTCAAAGGAAAGATGAGCTCAAGTGTATGCAATGATCAAAGTAAGTAATTAATGAGCAATAAAAGGCTAGCAAGAGTAATAAAGCTTCAATAAATGATCTAGGGTCGTGTACTGTTCATCCCAGCTGATGTGGGTATTTATAATGACACCTCCTAAGAAAACTAGCCGTTTCTAGCCGTTTATAGCCTTTGTAATCCGTACATATCCGGATATTTATCGGGCACATATGCGGATATTGGATATCCGGATATTTTTGGTTCCATATCCGGATATTTAATATCCGGATATTTTTGTTCCATATCCAGATATTGGATATCTGGATATTCTAAGTGAAATATCCGGATATTTCATGGCAGCATCCTTTTTGTACGAATTCTGAGTTTCTTCTCTTTCCAAATGATTTTTATGACTTGTAATGCATGTTATTGGTTATGGAAATTATCTAGAAAAGTTTGTATCACGTAGGTACTTCTTCCAAACCAATATTGTACATATGAAGCCTCTTGTCTTGATTTTTCTTTTAAGGATGCATGCTTTTGAAATATATGAGTGATGAATGACCTTGAGCTCATGCAATGCTTTGTATCTATACATCTTTACATATTTTTCTTAAGTCCTAAATAAATATACCATTTGAGATTTTGGACTTGGATTGATGCTTGAGACTTGGTGCATGCTTTCACATTTGCTTTTTGGATATTGCTTTGTCTTTGAATCATTCCTTTTTGTTATCATCAAAACGTTGTTGACGTGGAATCATCAAGTCTACGTTGTATCCACATCATCACTTTGATTCATCAATCTCCCCCTTTTTGATGATGACAAACTTTAAATTGAGAAAGAGAGTTAGTGTTGCATAAATTCATTAAATTGAAATATAGTACTCCCCTTAGTTCATGGCATTTGTTATTTCAATTATTTATTTTCAATATCTCCCCTATTTACCTTGCAACTTGACTAATTGAATATTTTGCAATTTAGTATATCTTTCTCCCCCTTTGGCAGTATCAAAAAGAAGCAATCCAATAGTGAAAGGAGTATGCAAGTAAGAAGATAGTGTAATGAAATTTCAAATACTCTTATTCCAACAAAACATGACATATGGCATACAAAACATAGCAAGGAATTAAGAGGCACATAAATAACTATTTAGGAGAGTGGAAAAAGTTAAAGCAATTCAAGTTCAAGGAAGATATCGAAGCCAAAGAACTATCCATACAAGTTCACAAATATGATGGATCAATCAAACCAATTTCTCTTCTTAAATTGTAAAACACTTCTTTTGGGAGAGGCTTGGTAAAAATATCGGCCAATTGTTTTCAAGATTCTACAAATTCTAAAATACAATCATCGTTTTGCACATGATCTCGAATAAAATGATGCCTAATATCAATATGTTTGGTTCTTGAGTGCATTATGGGATTTTTGGTGATATTGATGGCACTAGTGTTATCACACCTAATGAGGATGTGATCAAGATCAACCCCAAAGTCCTTTAGTTGTTGTTTCATCCATATGATTTGTGCACAACAACTACCGGCCGCCACATTTCCGCTTCGGCCGTGGACATTGCTACACTATTTTGTTTCTTGCTATGCCAAGAAACTAGTGAGCAACCAAGAAAGTGGCAAGTGCCACTAGTGCTTTTCCTATCCAATTTGCAACCCGCAAAATCAGAATTGGAATAACCTATTAGTTCACATGATGCACCTTTAGGGTACCACAATCCCATGTTTGAAGTGCCTACAAGATATCTCATAATTCATTTTACGGCACTTAAGTGTGATTCCTTAGGATTAGCTTGAAATCTAGCACACATGCACACACAAAACATAATATCGGGCCTACTTGCGGTTAAATATAGAAGTGAGCCGATCATACCTCGATATTTAGTAATTTCTATGGATTTACCTCATTCATCCTTGTCTAAAGAACAAGATGTACTCATGGGAGTATCGATGGCCTTGGAGTTGTTCATTCCAAATTTTTTGAGTAACTCCTTGCAATATTTAGCTTGATTGATGAATATCCCATCCTTGTGTTGCTTTATTTGGAGACCAAGAAAGAAGTTTAGCTCACCCATCATAGACATTTCAAATTCGCTTTGCATGAGATTAGCAAACTCTTCACAAAGATTAACGTTAGTGGCACCAAAGATAGTATCATCAACATAAATTTGTACAAATAATAGATGATCATCTTTCTTCTTTATAAAAAGAGTTGTGTGCACTTTTCCTCTTGAAAAACCTTTTTATAAAAGAAATTTGCTTAATCTTTCATACCATTCTCTTGGAGCTTGCTTTAAACCATATAAGGCCTTTTGAGTTTAAAGACATGGTTAGGTAAATCAAGATCTTCAAAATCGGGAGGTTGATCAACATATACTTCTTCTTGAATATAACCATTTAAAAAGGCACTTTTAACATCCATTTGAAAGAGTTTAAAATCCATTATACATGCAAATGCAAGTAGTAATCTAATAACTTCTAATCTAGCAACGGCAGCATAAGTTTCATCATAATCAATACCTTCCTCTTGATTATATCCTTTAGCAACAAGTCTAGCTTTGTTTCTAGTTATTATGTCATTTTCATCAAGCTTGTTCCTAAAGACCCATTTGGTTCCAAGTATTGGATAATCATTTGGTTTTGGCACAAGTTCCCAAACTTGATTTCTTTCAAATTGATTTAGTTCTTCTTGCATTGCCAAGAACCAATGTTCATCAATAATTGCTTCATTTATGATCTTAGGATCAATTTGAGAAACAAATGCTAAGTGATTACAAATATTTCTAATTGAGTTTCTAGTAGTTACCCCTTTGGATAAATCACCAATTACCGCATCAATGGGGTGTCCTCTAGCTACTCTGCAATCTTGTGGTAGATTGTTTCCATCATTGGCTTGTTGACTTGGTGTTTCTTCATTGTTTGCTTCCTTTTCGTTTTGCCTTTCATCTTCCTCTTTGTCATTCAAGTTTATGTTTTCCATGCTTTCTATAACATCATCATCACAAAGTTCCTTTCTAGGCAAGACATTGTTAGTCTCATTAAATACAATATGAATAGACTCTTCAATGACCATTGTTCTTTTGTTATAGATTCTATAAGCTCTACTTGTAAGTGAATATCCTAGAAATATGCCTTCATCGGCTTTAGAGTCAAATTTGCCAAGGTTTTCTTTTCCATTATTTAAAACAAAACATTTGCAACCAAAGACATGAAAATATGAAATATTGGGTTTTTTTCCTCTGTAAAGTTCATAGGGAGTTTTCTTCAACAATAGGTCTAATTAAAGCACGTTTCATAACATAACACGCGGTGCCAACGGCTTCCGCCCAAAAATATTTTGGAAGATTATTTTCATTTAACATCGTTCTAGCAAGTTCTTCCAATACACGATTTTTCCTTTCTACAACTCCATTTTGTTGTGGAGTCCTAGGAGCGGAAAAATTATGTTCAATACCGTTTTCTTCACAAAACATTTCAAATTCTTGATTTTCAAATTCTCCACCATGATCGGTTCTAATTGAAACAATATTTGAAGATTGTTCATTTTGAATAAGCTTGGCTAGTCTCTTGAATGATTTAAAAGCATCGCTTTTATATGTAAGAAATAAAGTCCAAGTATAGCGAGAATAATCATCCACAATGACCAAGGCATAGTAATTGCCACCAAAGCTCATGGTTCTAGTTGGTCCAAAAAGATCCATATGTAAAAGTTGTAAAGGCTTTGTGGTAGAAACAATATTTTTTGATTTAAAAGAAGCCTTTACTTGTTTTCCCATTTGACAAGCATCACAAACTTTATCTTTTTCAAATTTGAGCTTTGGTAACCCAATCACTAAGTCTAAGGATATCAATTTGCTCAATTGACCCATGCCAATGTGTGCTATTCTTCTATGCCATAACCAAGAGTCATCTTCCTTACTAATCAAACATTTATCGTCATTTGAAGGCATACCATCTAAGTCTATCATATAAATGTTATCCACTCTATGACCAAGAAACTTAACTTGCCCATCAATTAGACTCTCAATTTTACAAGAGGTTGAGTCAAAAATAATTTTATAATTTTTATCACATAATTGACTAATGCTAAGCAAGTTATGTCTTAGGCCCTCAACAAGCAAAACATTTTCTATAGAAACGGAGGAGGAATTACCAACTTTTCCAATACCGAGAATCTTTCCTTTGTTGTTATCTCCATAGGAAACGTGTCCATGCTCTTTCTTGGTGAATGATTGGAACTTAGTTACATCTCCCGTCATGTGACTTGAGCAACCACTATCCAAGTACCATTTAGAGCTTTTAGCCTTCAAGCAAACCTACATCACAAAGTCAAGATTTAATCTTTGGTACCCAAACCTTGTTGGGTCCTTGTGTGTTAGTCTTGGGCTTAGTTCCCTTAGGAACCCACACTTTCTTTTGCCCAATAATACCATTCTTTCTAACTTTACATGTGGATGCACTATGACCTTTTCCACCACAATGAAAACATTTAATGAATGGACTACTTGTCATGTAGGATGGAGAAATGAAAAAGTTTTTATATGATTTTTCTTGTGTGCTAGTGTCAAAGCCTAAACCGGATTTGTTGAACATGCATCTTTGTTTACCAAGCAACACATTTAAGTTATCTCTTCCACATGTGAATTTGCTTAGAATTTCATTTAAATCATCAATTTCATTGTTTAGATTTTTACATGAAGTACATGATGATGAAGATGCATGATCATTTGAAGATAGGCATTTGATACAACTAGTGCTAGCATCAAGTAATTTGAGAGTTTCATTTTCATCTTTCAAATCTTTCACTTCCTTTTCTAAAGATGCAATTTGTTTTTCCAAAGAACTAATAGTTTTCCTTGATGCTCTAAGAGTTTTAACATGTTTTAGTGTTTCATTATGCATTTCTTCAAACATGTCAGACAACTCATCATATGAAGGGGAAAGAGTAGAGCAAGATGAGTTTACCTCGGTTTCGGATTCATTTTTGTCCTCATTTGCCATGAGACATATATGTTGAGTTCCTTTGCTTGATTTCTCCGGTGGTCTCCCATCTTGCATGAAGCATAGGTTTGCTTCTTCCTTGGAGTCATCATCGGAAGAACTAGATTCGTCATCCCAAGCAAGATAAGCCTTCTTGAAGTTCCTTCTATCCTTGCCTTGCTTCTTTTCATATTTGTCTTTCTTTTGAATATTTGGACAATCCGATTTGTAGTGACCGGTTTTTCCACATTCATAGCAAGTGATGGTGAGTTGTGAGGATCCTTCATCTTTAGATCTTCTTCTAGGAGGAAATGCGAATTTCTTTGAAAAATTCTTCTTAAAGAATTTTCCATACTTCTTTACGAAGAGACTCATCTCATCTTCGTCAAGACCATTTTCGGAATCTCCATCTTCTTTTTCCTCATCCTTCTCTTTGCTTGGTGTTGAGGCCTTCAAGGCAATTCCCTTACTTTTCTTGATGGCTTGTTCCTTCAAGGTTATTCTAGTTAGCTCCATTTCATACTCTTGGAGCTTGCCGAACAAGGTTGCAAGATCCATGGTTTTCAAATCTTTGGGTTGCCATTCCCTATTATGCACACTTCTCATCACCTTAGCAATTAACTCAAGGTTAGTAAAAGATTTATCCAAAGCATTTAGATGAGTGACAAGGTGTGTGAATCTTTTTTGCATACTTTGAATACTTTCATTTTCAAGAATTTCAAACATTTCAAATTCTCTAGTGAGTGCATTTAATTTTGTAAATTTAACATCACTAGTTCCTTCATGGGTTATTTGAAGAATATCCCACATTTCCTTAGCATTCTTACAATTTGAAACACGAAAGTATTCATCACTACGTCCAGACTTGATCAATTCTTTTCACTAACTATCAAGCCTCACAATTTTTTCACTCCAAATTTTCACTCCAAATTTACTTAGAAATTTGGTAACCTCTCAAGTATAGGGTTCACTCCCCTCTCAAATCAAGAAGTAATATTGAGGTGATTAGAAGTGGCTAAGTACTCTCAAAGTACAGATTGAACAAATTGAAGAACTAAGAGATGTATAACTTCAAAGAAAAGATGAGCTCAAGTGTATGCAATGATCAAAGAAAGTAATTAATGAACAATAAAAGGCTAGCAAGAGTAATAAAGCATCAATAAATGATCTAGGGTCGTGTACTGTTCATCCCAGCCGATGTGGGTATTTATAATGACACCTCCTAAGAAAACTAGCCGTTTATAGCCGTTGTAATCCGTACATATCCGGATATTTATCGGGCACATATCCGGATATTGGATATCCGGATATTTTTGGTTTCATATCCGGATATTTTATATCCAAATATTTTTGTTACATATCCGGATATTGGATATCTGGATATTCTAAGT
>NW_026896370.1:0-219945 GCF_033153095.1 Gastrolobium bilobum | reverse complement strand
TGTTCTAAACAAGACAATTATTCAAATGCAATAAAAGGCCCGTAGGCAAAATAAGGTCGGCATCTCCAACAGAATGAGCAGCAACCCTTGCTCCATTGCCAACGCGGAGGTCCACCTCGTTTCTCTCCAATCTCCTTGGGCTCCTGAGCACCTGCAACATATTGCAGATATGAGAACCACAGCCGGTATCCAATACCCATGAGGTCGGATTAGCACAAGAATAATTTATCTCAATCATGAAAATACCCGAGGCAGAAGCATCACCATGCTTCTTGTCCTTCACACTCTTCAGGTAGTCTGGATAGTTCCTCTTCCAATGGCCTTTCTTGCCACAATGGAAGTACTCAGCATCACTTTTGTCCTTAGATGCATTCTTACCCTTCCTTTTTCCTTTCTTCTTCTTGGGTTTGCATGTGGGTTTGAGGGAGTCGCCTTTCGCAGGCTCCTTGCCTTTACCCTTGGCCTTGCTAGGCCCACCAATCAGAAGAGCATGTGTCATATCCTTCTTGATAGACACTTCAGCAGTTGTTAACATGCTTAACAATTCAGGCAAGCTCACAAGCATCCCATGCATGTTGTAATTCATAATGAACTGACTGAAGGAAGGTGGAAGCGAGGTCAGGACTAAGTCATTACTTAGCTCGGCATCCATCACGAAGCCTAGATTTCCTAGCTTCTCAATGAGCCCGATCATCTTAAGAACATGACTGCTCACAGACATGTTCTCAGACATCCTACATGAGAACAATTCTCTAGAGGCCTCATACCTCTCATGCCTGCCTTTAATGTCATACAACTCCTTGAGATGTAAGACAATAGAGGGAGCATCCATATGCTCATGTTGCTTTTGCAGTTCAGGCGACATGGATGCCAACATGATGCAGACAGCCAACACATTGTCATCCATGTGCTGTTTGTGGGCCTCGAAATCAAATTCCGCGAACCCATCTTCCCCTTCCTTAGGAGCTACGGGTAATGCAGCATCTAGGACATAAGCAATCTTTTCGGCCCTAAGAACAATTCTCAGGTTCCGTTACCAGTCCATAAAGTTTGAACCGGTCATTTTGTTTGTATCGAGTATTGAGCGCAGTGACAGTGGATTAGTCATACTAAAACTGAAAAAGATGTAACGATGATTTAATTAATATATTTAGACATGTTGTATAAACAAATCATTAAAGACTTTAAATAATTTGCCCATCCCACTATTTTATCTAAGTCAATGAACCTTACCATTTGACTTAGGGTTAATCTACTTTTAGATTTTACCTTAGTGAGATTAAGAGTGCAATTATCTATTTTAACCCCCGTCTGAGAACGTAAGATTAATTTAAATAATGGGTTGATCCTCATCAACAGTATCTCATACCGTCTCTTAACATTAGGTTGACAACACTTTGTCACTTAGTGGTGCATCTCATGCATCCAACCTAGCATTATTACCCTAAGCACATAAGCCCGACTGAGCCTGCAACTTATGCCTTAGTTAAGCATTAACCAGCACCCTAAGTGTCTAACACTTCTAATACTACTCTTACTCAATGAAACAGTGGGTCCCAACTGAGTTGTGGAGCACCACTATGTAGAGGAGGTTCGGGTAATATTGGTGGTGGGAGGTAATCATATGCTTAATAATTTATTCCTTTTAAGGGTTCCTTTTATTTAGGGGTTTATTAGGTCTCATCAAACGCATTTATATTATTATCATGCTAGTCGTATCCTATGTCAAACATCTATCAGGTTACACTAGTCGTGATTGGACGTGCATAATAATACATACAAGCGCGCTTTGTCCAATTCATGCATGCTAGTCGTTTAAAACATAAAAGCATACATGCGAATAAAACAATTTTATTTGAGACGGTCATGGCGCTCGTGCATTCGTCCTTCCGCTTCTCAAGCCATGGCTCATTGTCGTCTAAACGCCACTAGCCTATTTCTCTAATTACATATAATTGAAGAAACTCCAAAACACCTTTGGAGGGACAAATACAAAATTTAAAATTCAAAATTACATTTTAATTCAAATCGAACAAAATTACACCTTTAATTTAAAATATAAAATTTGAAATTTAAACTCGGGCACTATGACCATCCCCTTCCAATTTGTACCTGAAAATACAAATAACTTGCAAACACATAATATCACATATTATATAACATGTTCATCCATACGTCAGATCATTTTAACATTTAAAATATCAACACAAGAATCATGATTCAAATTTTCTTAATGGCCGAATTATATAACAATTAATATAATTTAAATTTTGATGACTCTTTCACAAAGAACACAAAATTAAACCACACATGCAGACACCACACATGGTATGACCGAATCACATATCACATATATGATTAAATTTTTAACAAAATTTCATGTCTTTCTCATGGAACAATTCATAGCGAAAATTAAGAAAACAATCAAGGTACTCATAGTACCCCTCATGGCCGATTTTATCCCTTTCAAAAGGTGTTTCTTTTAAAACTTTCACAAAGAAAAGAAACAAAACCATGATCACATACAGACATATGAACATAGCAATCACATTAACATGTTCATAAATTAAAAAATTTAACGATTTAAAGCATAGTATTTCGAAATCCATATGCTATGATTCAAGTTTTAATTCTTTAAAGAATTTTGACCGTAAAGAACAAGTTTTTACAAACAAGGTACCATCACCCGCCGATGGTAAAGCAACCGGGCTCTGATACCACTTGAAAGAAACTGACCTTGAAAGTCAAGGCATGTGAGAGGGAAAAACAAAAATTTTCGAGCGGAATAACACATACCATATCAAGAAACATGCTTTAGGGCATGGATGTTACCTTGTTTGCTTTCCAAAACTTGAGGATGATCAAGATGAGGCTTGAAGATGCAAGCCTTCTAATGTTGATCCATACCACCCTTTGTCAAGACGGAAGAACTCTTCTTCAAGGCCACCAACGAAAACACCAATGGAGGCAAGCTATGTGCCTAATGTGTGAAGGAGGAGGCTAGGTCAAGGTGTTTAGAAGAGTGAATATTCAGCAAGAATAGACACAAAAGTGGCGCATGGATTTACTTTGAAAAAGGCTAGGTTATTTCAAAACTCTCTTAAGAAAAACCTGACAAAAGGAACCCACAAGGAGATGAGAGAATGAGTTAATTAAAATCAGATTTTCTTCACTCAAATAAGGCCCTATGTAGCGCACACTAGGGGGGATGAGTGGAGTTGTTGCAAAATTCAAATCTTGTCAACAACCTCCTCTCACATCCTCATGATATCAAGTGAATATCTCAACAAGAATCTGACTCAACAACCATCATATGGCCAGCCATATCGTGCGCCCCACTTGGCCTCATAACAGTCCAGATACGTTGAGCAGTTGCATTCAAACTTGAAACAACTGTCTCACTTATTCTCTCAACAAACCAAATCTGACTGGAGCTCATTTGGTTGATCCTATGACCATCATCAGATACCAAAATCAGCGCCCCATATCCTCACTAGATGATTCTCAAAGATCTCCTCTTGATATTTGGGATTTGTTCCAACAAGATCTTATCTTATCCTTTTGTTATGAAATAACTTTTCATAGTCAATTCAAATTCGAATTCAAACATTTGAATTCAAACGTTCAAATATTTAAATTTTAAATTCAAATTCCAAATTCAAAATTCAAAATTCAAATTTCAAATTTCAAAATTCAAATTCAAAATTCAAAATTCGAATTTCAAAATTCCAATTCAAAATTCAAATTTCAAAATTCAAAATTTAAACATTTGATAATTAATTTAACTAATTAAATTAATTAGTAATGTCTTGGACCATCCAAGCCCATTAACTAACCATGCGCCCTTTTTCCCTTTTGGTGGGCTTCCAAACTTCTTCTTGGGCCAACAACCATTATTAGGCCCAATACCTTTAATGCTATATTGTCATGACAATAAGGTGTTAGTGTGTGACCCATTAGGCCCAACATAGCCACTGACATAAATGGACTTGGGCTCAATAAGCCCACAACCCATCTAATGACAACACAGAGCACTAGCAATGCTTTGTTGTCCCAGAGCTAGTTAGGTTAATGACATAATCATCCTATTACACATATTTGGTTGCCGTATGTATTTCCTTTCGTCTCGGTTACCTTCCTATAAAACCTAGGGTAAGGAAACGTATCAACCCTTGCGGTTTAGGGTAAGCTTTATTCGAAATAGGGAATCTTCAATTTACTGACTCTAAAGGCAGATCATCTCATGATCTCTTTTACTATGCATAGATTCCCGAGTCCCTGTAAATGTCATCCCAATTTCTCCGGTTTACAGATAACCTAATCTCTCACTGTGATTTGACGAATTCCTTCAGCTTATCACCCTAACCATGTGCTCTTTCAAGACAAGCCCAACAGTATACTTATGAGTCTCCATGTTTCAGGCAGACGAGGTATACAGTCAAAGCATGCCTTCTAGAACACAGTCTAGGTAATAACTTCTGGTCTAAGGAAAGACATACCTAAATATAAAGAGACTACTCTAATGATACTCTCTGTGAGATTTCCTCATAGAGTCTCTTTGTGGGTTTGTTCAGTGCGAGCTATACCCTTATAGGTCCACCCACGACTTTAGCTATGACATCTCCATATCTGTAGCTCATGAGGTTTTTACCTTGCATCCGAATACAAGTAGATAAGTCGTGCTAGTCTTACCCGAGATCACTGATCCCCATTCTCAGTGTCTCTAGACTAGGAACATAAAATTAGGAATAAACATCCAGTATCCTTGAATCCTCATGATCGTGATCTCATCATAGATACTCAAGAGATACCTATTTTATTCGAAGGGTTTTATCAAGTTACTTATATATATTATTAACAGTAATATCGAGACAAAATATGAAACATGATATAGAATGCTTTTATTTATTTGTGACAATACGAAGGTCCACTTATGTCATAATCTAATCAAAATATTGTCTCTAGGACATCCATATACTAACTAGTGGCTGCGGCAATGATAATGGTGGTTGGTGTCAGCGGTGGAAGTGGTGGCGATGGTGGTGGTGGTGGTGGTTGGTGACGGTGGTGGTGGTGGCGGTGGTGATGACGGTGGCATGGTGGTGGTGATGGTGGCGATATGTGGAGGTGGAGGTGGTGGCGATGATGTCATCGTGGTGGTGGTGATGGTGGCCTCGTCGTGATGGTGGTGGTGGTTGTGACGATGATAATGGTTGTACAATAGCGGTTGCGACGATGGCAGCAGCGATCGTGTCGGGATGATGGTGGTGGTGATGATGATGGTGGAGAGTGATGGGGAGAAATAAGTGTTTCTCATTTTGTGCCCGGAACAAGAAAACAGAAATTTTTTGATTATTTTTTCTGTTTCCCAGCACAAAAAATTAACCGGTTCATCCCGGGAACAAAAAAATATACCAGTTTTACCGGGAACAAAAATTAAAAAAAAGTTAATTCTAAGAAGATTGTCATGCACATCCTTATTATTTTCATTCAGGGTTGAGAACTTCCAAATTTCAGTTTCAATTTCACAATCAATGTCATTTATTATTTTCATTTAAGATGAAAGCTTTAATTTGATAGGTTTCTTTCAAATTTGTACATTGATTTGATAACCGAAGCCATTCATCATTATTAAGGCCAATTTTTTTCGATCATAACATATATTTGGGCTGATTACTCCACCATATTTGTAACAGCTATTCTCTTATGTTAAAAATTTTAGATCGCATGAATTTTTAACATTTTATTTGGTAGAGGGATAAATTTTATATTTTCAGAAAACTCATATTGTGAATAAAAATTCTATGAAATAATACTATAAGGTGGGAAAATTTTGCATAACTTATATGACATAAATAATCTTATCTTTAATATTTTCATGACTAAAATGCCCTCTCTTATATTGTTTTAATCTTTACCTGCTATTTTTTTTTTTCTTGTTAAAATTGGAGTTGTATCTTTGAGGTCACAGACTCAATACTCTGACGGCTGATGACTAGTGTTGAGGATGCAAAGTGAAAAAGAAAGGAACAAGACGAGACCAAATTGTATTCAATTAATCGATTTTTACACATACAGTAAATGGGTTTTTATATACCCTAATCAACCCATTACAACTAACTCCTAATACCTAGCAACTAACTAACTAACTCCCATTGTACAACAATTAACTAACAAACTTCCCACACGTGGCATCCACTACTGAATAGGAGTGTTTTACACAAAGTCATGAAGCAATGCAGGAGTCTTTCTCCGCCTCAATGGCCTTGACGTCTCAGCTGCTACTGTTTCTCCTTCCCTTGCCTTATCATCTGCCCTATCTTCCAAAGGGACCTTGTCCTCAAGGTCTAAATTAGGATAAACAGCAGCAAGTTCTGAAGCTGGTTCCCAAGAAGCATCTTCAGGAAGCGAATGAGACCACTGGACCAAAATTTCCTTACGAGGCTGTTCACCCACCATACAGATCCTAGACATGAGTAAAGAGATTGGTTGCTGAACTGGATGATTATCAATATTGGCTTCTGGAAGCGAAGGGAGATGAGGTGGAGGCTGACCAGAAAAAGCTTTCAGAACTGAAACATGAAATTTTGGGTGTATACGAGAGTTTTCTGGTAGTGCTACTTGATAGGCTACAAGCTGATGGCACGTTTTATTGGGTAGGGTCCAAAATATCGTTTGGAGAGCTTGTGACTTCCATGATGAGCAACAGAAATTTGTCTGTATGGTTGTAACTTCACTTAAACTAAATCATCCTCCTCGAATATGTGTTCATGATGATGCTTATCAGTGTTCACCTTCCTACGGTTCCTGGCTTGGTTCAAATTCCTTTAAAGGCTAGCAAGTAGTTCATCACGATGCCTTCAATTGAAATCAACAGCTTCAACCGAAGCTTCAGCAGGCAAATATGAAGGAATCATGGTAGGAACCTTACCAAATAAGGCTTGATAAGGAGACATTTTGATAGAGGAATGCACATCTGTGTTATAGTGTAAATCTGCCCAACACAAATAGGTAGACCACTGGTTATTTTTCTCACTACAAAAGGCTCGTAGATATTGTTCCAGATACCGATTAGTTACCTCTGATTGTCCATCGATTTGAGGATGATACGAGGAGCTAGTCTTCAAGGTGGTTCCACTGAGTCGAAACAAATGAACCCAAAAGTTGCTAAGAAAAATATTGTCTCTATCTGAAATGATTGTTTTTGGAAATCCATGATGCTTAACAACCATTGTACATAATAATTGAGCAACCATAGGTGCATTATACGAAGATGGGAGACCTCCAAAGTGAGCATGCTTAGTAAAACGGTCAACAACAACTAAAATGGTGGACAAACCTTTATATAGAGGTAACCTTGTGATGAAGTCCATTGTAAGATCTTCATAGGCTCCATCGGGTACTGGAAGAGGTTGCAACTACCCTTGCGATGGAATGGAGCTTGGCTTCACTTGCTGGCAGATAATACAGTCGTAGTGCATGGTTTTCCAATATGCATGGTTTTCCAATAAAAGGATGCTGACAGATGTAAGAACGTGCGTAGTGCTCCAGCATGGCCCCCTATTGGAGTGGTATGAGCCTCCTTAATTAGCTCCAATATAAGGGAAGAGTTTAGTCCAAATAAGAACCGACGGTGATTGAAAAGTGTACCATCCTTGAGAGTGATAGCAGGGTCAGAACAATTCCCAACAGAGAGCTGTTGATGAATGGACAAAAGCTCCTAATCAATGGCATTTTCCTCACGAATGTTTTGCAATATATCAAATGTAGGAGAAGATATCACTGCAAGTAAACCAGCAACATCAGTATCTTCAAATTGTCTGGATAAGGCGTCAGCAACAATATTACTACTACCGGATTTAAATTCAATTGAGAAACTATAACCAAATAATTGGCAGACATAACGTTGTTGCTTAGGTGTTTGGATAACCTGAGAGAGCAATTGCTTGATGCTACGATGATTAGTTCTAATAGCAAATTGACTGCCAAGTAGATACTGTCTCCAACACTTGACTGCCTCAGTTATGGCGAACAATTCTCTCACGTAGGCTGAGGCAACACTCATTCGAGGACCAAGCTTTTTACTAAAGAAGGTAAGGGGTTTATCATCTTGAAGCAGAACTGCTCCCACACCAGTCATGGATGCATCCGTTTCCACAATAAAATGAGCATAGAAATCAGGTAAAGCCAATGCAGGGATGTCAGCCATGGCTTGTTTGAGAGCAATGAAGGCGTTGGTAGCATTAGAAGACCATGAAAACTGATCCGTTTTCAAAAGGTCAGTTAATGGTGCTGCAATCGATGCATAATGACGTACGAAATGTCTATAATAACCTGTTAGGCCAAGGAAGCTTCTAAGTTGCTTCACTGTTGAAGGAATGTGCTATTCAAGCATTGCAGAAATTTTTTTAGGATCTGCTCGAACTCCAGTAGCAGAAAACATATGGCCTCAATCTCTTGTACCCCAAAGCTGCATTTACTCAATTTGACATAAAACTGATTTTGCTGCAATAAGACAAGAACATCATGTAAATGAGTTAAATGATCTAAGAAGGAAACACTGTATACCAGTATGTCATCGAAAAAAACAATGACAAATTTGCAAAGATAAGGCTTTAGTAGCTGGTTCATCATGGCTTGAAAGGTTGATGGAGCATTGGTTAATCCGAAGGGCATCACCAAGAATTTATAGTGACCCTCGTGAGTACGAAAAGCTGTCTTGTGAACATCCTCTGGTCTCACTCTTATTTAGTGATAACCTACTCGAAGATCAAGTTTGGAATAAAAGGTAGCCCCCAAAAGTTCATCAAGAAGTTCATCAATGGTGGGGATGGGAAATCGATCTTTCATGGTGATGGCATTGAGTGCTCTATAAACAATACACATGCGCCATGTTTTGTCATGTTTTTTTTACCAAGAGAACTGGTGAAGAGTATGGGCTGTGGCTAGGCTGAATGAATCCATTAGAAAGGAGATCATGGACCTATTTTTCAACTTCCTCTTTTTGATGATATGGATATCTATAAGGCCGAACATTGACTGGTCTAGAACCTTGTTCCAAGTATATGGAATGATCACAATTACGAAAGGGTGGCAGTGTTTGTGGAACTGCAAAAACAGATTGAAATTGAAGTAGAACATCCCATAATTTTTGAGCAAGTCTCGGCTGTAAGTCAGCTAATTCAGAGCTGGTAGATTCTAAACCAGATAATGTGAAGCAAGAGGTAATGGGAGATGGTTGTTCCATTGTAGGAGTAGCTCCTTTAAGCACCACTAACTCATTCTTGTACATAAATTCTATGGACATGGATTAATAATCATGTGTGACCTTACCAAGTTTGCTTAGCCATTCAATGCCGAGTATCACATCAAAATTTGGTATATCCAAGGCCCACAGATCTACCACAATTGAATGTCCCTGTAATTGTAAGGGTACACTAGTACACTTCTTCTCACAGATAAAAAAATCACCATTGTCCAGAAAGACTCTCATTTTTTTCATTTTTATCAAATTTAAACCCAACAGAGATGCTATATCACAATGCATAAAATTATGAGTGCTACCAGAGTCAACCAAAACTCTAACCATGTGATTAGCAAGTAAGGCAGGAAAGGAGATGGAATGAGGGTTGATGTCACCTGATAAGGCATGAAGAGCAGCATCAACCTGAAGTGATTGATTCGAATCAGTTTGCCATAGTATCTGCTCATCCTCCTCTTCTGCCTCAGTGGGATCTCCAATCATGAGAAAAACTTTTGCTTTGCATCGATGACTTTTGGACCATTTCTCATCACAATGGTAACAAAGATTCAAATCACGACGACGTTGAAGTTCGTCATTAGATAATTTTCTTATGGGTAATGAAGGTGCTAAGGATGTTGATTTTGTTGGTATTGGTGTAGATAGAACAAAATTGTTGTTGGTGGATGTAGTTGGGGTTTGGTTGTTGGTAAAAGAGGGCTTGGTGGTATTCTGGTACTGGGAAAAAGATGAAAATGATTTCTTTGAATTGGGAGAGAAAGAAGAACACAACTGTTCATGGTGTGAATTAAAGGCAAAAACAAGTTGCATGGCATGGTGCAGTGAGGTTGGCCATTGAAGTTGAATTACACTACGCAATTCTGGTTGAAGTCCCGATATGAAAAAACTCATAAGGACATCATCAGATAAATCTGGAAGTTGATTAAGCAAACCTTCAAACTCTCGAACATACTCAAGGAGTGTCCCAGATTGAGACAGCTTGGAAGTGGCACCTTTCAAATCAATGAACCCAGACGCTCCAAATCTTTGACGAATTGCACGAACCAAATTCTCCCATATGTTGATTGTACCAGTACTGTACAACCATTGAAACCAGGGTGCCGCTGAACCATCCATTTTTAACCCAGCAAATTGAACTTTGAACTGAGGTGGAATACTCTGCAAGTGGAAATACATTTCTGTTTTGAAAACCCAACTATGTGGGTCAGCATCATTGAAAGAGGGAATCTCCATTTTAACTGTTTTCAGACATCTCTGATCCATGGATTCAACGTTCCCAGCATAAGAACAGGGTATAGAGTGTTGTGGAGGACCCATGTTATGCATTGGCTGCTGCAGATTCGATGAATTTGGGTTCTGATTTTGAATCATGAACTCACGAAGACGAGTGTCCAATTGAAGGACTGATTCTGTAAGTTGATCCAAACGTTGCTGCAGATCCGATCGTGTAGACTGCACTTCTTGGTGAAATTCTGATAGTAATTCTTCTGCAACTTCTTGGATTCTCATGGTTGAGATCAAATCCGGATGAAAGCACCAGATGTTGAGGTTGCAAAGTGAAAAAGAAAGGAACAAGACGAGACCAAATTGTATTCAATTAATCGGTTTTTACACATACAGTAAATGGGTTTTTATATACCCCAATCAACCTATTACAACTAACTCCTAATACCCAGCAACTAACTAACTAACTCCCACTGTACAACAATTAACTAACTAACTTCCCACACGTGGCATCCACTACTGAATGGGAGTGTTTTACACAAAGTCACGAAGCCATGCAGGAGTCTTTCTCTGCCTCGATGGCCTTGACGTCTCAATTGCTACTGTTCCTGCTTCCCTTGCCTTATCAACTAGGTTGCACAAAAATAAGATCTCATTTTTCAGGCTTTTATTTTGTTTTCCAAGTTGTAGAAGTAGCCCTTTTGTCTTTACGGATATGTTCATTATTCTATTTTTAAATTGTATCTTCCATATGATGACTAACAATGTTCAACAGTAAAAATGCCGCCGGACTTGTTAAACAATATTTTGGGAGAGAGGGAAACACATGTGTACATTGTAACTCAAAATATCTCAATTTGTTAATATTTCTATTAATATTTCTGAGAATATTTTAGTTAATATTTCTGGGAATATTTTGACATACCAAATAGGTTTTTGATAATATTCGTAAGAAATTCATTTTTTCAACATATTCTTAGAAATCGTGATTTCCAAGAATAAAATATTTTTTCCTCTATCAAACGCCTAATAAAAAAATCCACTCCCAAGGCTTTATCAAGATGTGTATAATATGCACATTCAGTTAACAATCAAATATTAAAACCAAATGAAACAAACTAATTAAAAAAACAAATTTACTCACCTACCAGGGTACCACCACTTCACATAATCATGCTTGAAAATATGGGTCATAAGTACAAAAAATTGTTGCTTTTTTAGATTCTTGATGAGAAAATTTTAAAACACATGGCCATTTCTTCCTTAAAAAGAATATCACATAAAACTTAGGATAGAAGAAGGGGGAAAAAATCCAAGGATGCTAATTTGTTCACTGCTTGATAATATTTTTCAATGTTATCTATGATTCAAGGGGACATGGTAAAGATGTCGGCATTATTCACAAAGTTTTTAAGGGAAAAAAATCACCTTGTTATGCAGAAATTTTCTTTCACTTATCCGTGACAGATTTGCATCTCCGAACATCACATATATTGAAATGCTTGTCAAAATGTTTAAAGATATCTGATTCACAAACTAAAACTCATTCTTTTGATAAACAAACAAAGAATTTATTTCAATATCTCTTATGCCATTATAATTTAAGTCATACAATAAGCAATAAGATTTTTTCTAAAAAAAATCCAATCACACTTGAAATCTATTTCAAATTTCATAACTAACCTCAAGCAAATAAGGAATTTCATCAAATATATAACATTCAATCAAAATCAAAGATAAATTGAAGATTGAAATTCACAAACCAAAAGCTAACTCAACGCCCACACTAAGCATAAACTAAAACAAAATAGACAAATGAGCACAGTAACCTGCTAAACTTCTATTACCTTAATGTCAGAAAAAAAATATAACAAGTGAAGAACATTAAAATAAATAAATAGAGATTAGGGTTTGTCCTTTTAAAGGATAGAAAATTTTGTCATTTTAGTCAAAACTAATGTATGTAGTGGAAAAAATAGAAATTATGGTGGGAGAAAATGAGAGATTTTAATTTAAATATTAAATAAAAATAGTAATTTTTACTAAAATGACTGTTTCTTAAAAGGATAACATTTCTAAAATATATATATATATATCGTACAAAAGAAAAGCTGGGAATAGTAACTATGCATTCTAATTCAATCTCAAATTTTCTCTTAATTTCTTTAATGTTCTAAATCCTACAAATTAAAATTTCCTCTTAAAAAATTACAATTTTCACCTCAAAAAATCTCGAAGAAAAAAAAAAACTTGTGTGCTTATCTTTTTTCTTCTCTCTTCTTTTTTGGGTTTATAATTTTTATTTTTTTAATATTTAATTGTTTCCTCAAATATAACAGGTTATGATCAGCTAAAATTAGAGTTAGATTCTTTTCTGTATCGCCGAATAGTCGTCTCAAATGGTTGTCCCGCAAGGCCAATAACACTTAACACCTGAAGACACTTGGTCCCTTAGTACATATGTCTCCCGCATATGTCATGCACGCATAACCATTTTCATGTCAAAGGTCACACAACCTTACACAACGGATCCACAAGGTTGAAAACGATTGTGGTGTCACGTTTCTCTCTCTAAAAGGGAATCTTTTCCATCATATAAAATAGTGGATCACACTTCTTGAAGCTAGGTCACTTTCTCCATTATTCACCTTGTAGAAACTATGCTAAAATCACTCCTCACCAACCATATTTCAGTTCTACTCACCTCCCCCTTGATCCTCAGTTTTTCTGAGACTAATATGGTCACTTTATAAAGTCTTGGTTTACATCATTGCCTCTTAAATCATCGTCATATTGATATATATACTTCACCCGCTGGTTTAGGGTTGTTGGATTTTTTCTTTTTGATTAATTTTATATTAAAAATATAATTAGTAGTAATTAGGATAAAAAAAATTTCTGCTTGAGTGAATAATTATATTTTATTTTAGGATTGAAGTAAATATTATTTTAATATTAATAATTGCATGATTAATTTTAAGCAATCATATTTTAAATTCTTCAAGGGTGCAGTGGGTTGAATTCCCACTCTACTCTATGTATAATCAAACTCTCAAACCTTGATCGCAATTCTTAATGACTGATTTGCAAATTAAGATGTTTTTTTAATTTTTCTAACTCAAATAAAATTCATGGCAATTCCATATTTCTATTTTTCTTAATAAATTTTGAGTATTATAATGATGCTGGAAATTCAAGAGGGATTTGCATAGTCACATAATGGTTAGAAATAAAGTAAATAAAGAATATATATGTGAAAATACTCATAATTTTATTGCCTATGATGTGATATTACGCTTGTTATTGTGGTTCTCCCATTAAATAAGAAATTCTTTCTATTATGTCTTGGTGACAGAGATGTCTAGTCGATGGCTGGTATGTTAATATTGGATCTAGATGCCATATCTCAGGTACCTATAAGAGAGATACCTTAGAGAATAGTGGATCACTACACTATTATAATAACGGCATAGGCAAAGGGTGGGATGTGTGCACAGTGACCACTAAGAGAGAGTTAAGAATAATATACCTAATGGCTGATAGGCTTAACTCTTTATTTATAGACGGGTTACCTGTCATGAGTGGATTTATGGGCCTCTTAGGAACATTGGGGGTCCATTCCATGATCCATAGTTGTCACACTAGGATTGGTATAATTAAGGAATCTTTCCTTAATTTCACTCTTATCCGTTAGCCTTTCTTGGGCCTTTTAGAACGTAGGTATTTGTCAGGTCCATAACAGTTGCCCCCCATCTCGTTAGTCTAGTTATCCGGGCTGTCGGGGTGTATATTATGTCAGGCTGTAGTGTTTTTGTACTCCGATCATGTCCGGATCCTTTTTTTCTTTTTAACTTCTTAGTGTGGCAATGTATGAGTTTGTGGTTGGGATTTAGTCCCATGTGCTTGCCACTTGGCCGAGGTCTACATTTGACATAATTGGTCCTTTTGTAGACCGCTTTGTTCGTACTTTAGCACTGCCCTGTTTGGGTTGACCGGGGTGTTAACCTTCTAGTCTTTTCCCTTAATCTGAGTACTAAATAAGTCTATGTCCGAAATTTTGGATGAGTAGCTGAGTATCAAAATGCCAACTTTATTTTGTTCTTTGCTTTTTGGCTTGGCTTGTTTAAGCTTGCAATGGTGGGGTACGCCTCCTTGGATTTTTAACTTAGCCCCACTTCTTTCGCAATGGCTTTGAGCGCTGCTTCTTTTGCATTGGCTTTTTTACTTCGAGGCCACCTCTTTCGTGGTTACTTTTTTTATCTAAGCCTGGCTACGTTTGCCATGGCCTTTGATTATTTTTGACTTGGCTCGTTCACCTAAATTTTAATGTCACAAAGGCTCTTTTTGCTTTCGCAATAATTATTCCGGATTCTTATTCCACTATTTCTATCCTGACTTGGTCAAGGTCGTATTATTCATATATGCAAAATTTTATGATTATATCAGCCCGATTTTTCATATCATGGCCTTATTTATTTGAACTCAGCTTATATGTGGAGTCATAGGCGTTTATTTGTTCCTTCTTTTTATTTTAGTCTGGCTTCGCATATCGTCCCTTCGTATTTATTTCAAACTTGGAGAATATCGCAACGATATTGCCTTCTGTTTTAGCCTGGCTTCGCATGTCATGGCTTTCACAAATTTCAACTTGATCAAAGTCATTTTGATGAAATTCAGTTCTTCGAGTCCGGCTCACCTTATCGTGCTGCTTTAGTATTTGAATCCTTCTTCTTTCACGGTGGCTTTACTATAAGAGCCTGGCTTCGTATACCGTGGCTTTATTATTGAACTGGGCTTCTTTCATATAAGTCTTGAGTTGAGCCTCATCTTGAATATAGGTACAATCCTTTCGTAAAGATTGCGATCTCTCTAAATCTGTCCTTGTCTTAATCTCGAATTGGGGTGCGATCCTTTTGTCAGGATTACGATCTATCCAAATTCATCTTCATCGTTTATCTTAGATTGGGGTGCAATCCTTTCGTAAGGATTGTGATCTCTTCTAATCCATCTTCATCATTTATCTCGGATCCCGAGGCTATTGCCGAGATGCCTTGGAGTTCTGAATTTAGTGTCCAAAGCTTTGGCTAGATTGTTTTGGAGCTCTGTTACTGATTGCTTAATTGGCGAGAGGTGAGTACATCTCCCCTTTTCCTTTCTAGTGCACGTGCATATCAAAGGTGTTTTCTTTAATTTGAGGATGTGCCTATCATATTGCCTTAAACTGATTTGCAGTCGGTCCTAGGGGCTGTGCTGTCTTTTTAGGATTGTGGTCTCAAGCATTCCTTCTTACTTCTTTGGACCTTTATGGTTGTTTGATCATAGGACATTGCTTGCAATTATGCTTGTAGTAAGTGTGTTGCAATACATGTTGCATTAAACCTATTCAAAACAATGCCAAAGGATATGTTATTATGTGTAATTTGAAATATAAGGACCCGTTACCTGAGGTCGGTCCTGTATGCTCTTGGGTTATGGCAACAAATTATGAATGCAGTCCATCCAAGAAGGTTAAATAAATTGCTTCCATGTCTCTTGATGTAGCTGGGATGTAATGATGATTTCGGCTAATTGCCAAGACACTATTCCACCACTAGTGATGTGCAGCTTGATGTGTGATTGATGCAATAAGAATAATGCTACTTATAAAGATCATGCAATTAAAGAGGAAACACAAAGTGCTAGCAGAACTAGTGTCTTCCGTATTGGCTTCTCCATATAGATATTTAAAATTAAAAGAAATTGAAGCATGACAAATAATAAAGGAATTTCCTTCCTATTACTGATCATGTCGGCTAAGATGCCCAAGTAGGCCCTACTTCCTCCACATATTTGAGGACGACCTTGATAGGTATAAGGTCGATGTTTAGTGTCATTGTGTGTACGGGCTATAATGTCATTGGTGTCACTATTTTTGGAGGGGCTTGTATATTCTGTCCATAGTCTTAAATTCTTAATAATGCTCTTCATGGATTCTTAGATTGGCTTATATGTGTGCCCATTTTATATTAGCATCCTCGGGCTTCCCCCATAATCACCTCTGTGGAACCAATGCAGTCTACGAAAAGAACATAAAGGTTCAACGATTTTGATGATAACAAACAAGCATGAAAAGAAAGCTTCAAGGTGCAACCATAAAAAAGAAGTCTAAACAAGATCAAGACTCAAGCTTCAAGAAAAGTCTCTAAGTCCAAACTCAGAGTAATATACTATAGGACTTAGGATTATTTGTAAATTGATTCCTTACAAGAACGAAGCTCAAAGTATTTTTTAAATACATGCATTAAATCATCAATTGACATTCAAATACATTCCTAGCATGAAAATACAATTTTCAATGTTCATAAAATGTTTAAACAATATTTGAAACTGATGTGAATCAAAAGAAAATCATTTTAGGGCGAAATCCAACCTGTCAACAGGTTGGTAATCGATTTCCCAACAATGGTAATCGATTACCCTTCATGGTAATCAATTACCCACTCAATGGTAATCGATTACCTACTGTACAAAAGACAAAAATAACGGATATAAAACGGCTAGTTTGCGAAAATGAGTAGGAAAAAGGCCATGGGGGCCCTCTATAAATAAAGACTACTGTTCCCATTGATAGGACACACTTCTTGATCATTATTACTCATTAATTCTCATCCAATTTACATTATTCTTGTCTTCTTGATCATAAATTCTCTTTGAGCTTTATTCTAGTAAGAGTGTCAACAACTATTGTTCTTCAACTTGTGTTATTTGTACTTTGAGAGTACTTAGCCTTTATTAAACACATTCCTTTGATTTATTGAGTAGTTAAGGGAATGAACCCTATACACTTGAAAGGTCACCAAATTCCTAAGAAAATTTGGAGTGAAAAGTTGTAAGGCATCAAGAGCCCGACGTCATGAAAGGTTGTAGTGGTTTATCAAGCACCCTCAAGCTTGATAGTTAGTGAAAAGAATTGATCGAGCGGCTTCAGTCTGGACGTAGGTCACGGTGGTGGTGACCAAACCGGGATACATCTAGTTTGCAATTTCTCTAACCTTAATCTCTTTATTTAAGTATTAAAATTGCATTTTAGATTGTCTTTATATATTCGCTTGCTTACTTTGTTGATCACTACACTTGCCCTTACACTTAGATTTTTCCTTATTAAATCACTCTATTGAAGAAATAGTCTTTAAAATATCAAAGGAGGTACTTTGCGAAAAGATTTTATAAAACTCAATTCACCCCCCCTCTTGAGTATTGAAGCCACTTGTCCAACAAGTGGTATCAGAGCGATGCTTTTATTAGAACGATGCTTGGACGTTATTTCTTACATATAAAAGTGATGCTTTTAAATCATTCAAGAGACTAGCCAAGTTTATTCAAAATGAACAATCTTCACATATTATTTCAATTAGAACCGATCACGGTGGAGAATTTGAAAATCAAGATTTTGAAATCTTTTGTGAAGAAAATGGTATTGAACATAACTTTTCCGCTCCTAGGACTCCACAACAAAATGGACTTATAGAAAGGAAAAATCGTGTATTAGAAGAACTTGCTAGAACCATGTTAAATGAAAATGATCTTCCAAAATACTTTTGGGCGGAAGCCGTTGGCACCGCGTGTTATGTTATGAACCGTGCTTTAATTAGACCTATTTTGAAGAAAACTGCCTATGAACTTTACAAAGGAAGTAAACCCAATATTTCATATTTTCATGCCTTTGGTTGCAAATGTTTTGTTTTAAATAATGAAAAAGAAAACCTTGGCAAATTAGACTCTAAAGCCGATGAAGGCATATTTCTAGGATATTCACTTACAAGTAGAGCTTATAGAATCTATAATAAAAGAACAATGGTTATTGAAGAGTCTATTCATGTTGTATTTAATGAGACTAACAATACCTTGCCTAGAAAGGAACCTTGTGATGATGATCTTATAGAAAGCATGGAAAACATAAACTTGGATGGCAAAGAGAACGATGAAAGACAAAAAGAAGATGAAGCAAACAATAAAGAAACACCGAATCAACAAATCAATGACGGAAACAATCTACCACAAGATTGGAGAGTAGCTAGAGGACACCCCATCGATGTGGTAATTGGTGATATATCCAAAGGGGTAACTGCTAGAAACTCAATTAGAAATATTTGTAATCTCTTAGCATTTGTTTCTCAAATTGAGCCTAAGACAATAAATGAAACAATTATTGATGAACATTGGTTCTTTTCAATGCAAGAAGAACTAAATCAATTTGAAAGAAATCAAGTTTGGGAACTTGTGCCAAAACCAAATGATTATCCAATAATTGGAACCAAATGGGTTTTTAGAAATAAGCTTGATAAAAATGGCATAATTACTAGAAATAAAGCTAGACTTGTTGCTAAGTGTTATAATCAAGAGGAAGATATTGATTATGATGAAACTTATGCTCCCGTTGCTAGATTAGAAGCTATTAGATTATTACTTGCATTTGCATGTATAATGGATTTTAAACTCTTTCAAATGGATGTTAAAAGTTCCTTTTTAAATGGATATATTCAAGAAGAAGTATATGTTGATCAACCTCCCGGTTTTGAAGATCATGATTTACCTAACCATGTTTTTAAACTCAAAAAGGCTTTGTATGGTTTAAAACAAGCTCCAAGAGCTTGGTATGAAAGATTAAGCAAATTTCTTTTGGAAAAAGGTTTTTCAAGAGGAAAAGTTGACACAACTCTCTTTATAAAGAAGAAAAATGATCATCTATTATTTGCACAAATCTATGTTGATGACATTATATTTGGTGCCACTAATGTTAACCTTTGTGAAGAATTTGCCAACCTTATGCAAAGTGAGTTTGAGATGTCTATGATGGGAGAGTTAAACTTCTTCCTTGGTCTCCAAATAAAGCAACAAAAGGATGGAATATTCATCAATCAAGCTAAATATTGCAAGGAGTTACTCAAAAAATTTGGAATGGATAACTCCAAGGCCATTGACACTCCTATGGGTACATCTTGCTCTTTGGACAAGGATGAAGGAGGTAAATCCATAGAAATTACTAAATTTCGAGGTATGATCGGATCACTCCTTTACTTAACCGCAAGTAGGCCCAATATTATGTTTAGTGTGTGCATGTGTGCTAGATTTCAAGCTAATCCTGAAGAATCACACTTAAGTGCCGTAAAAAGAATTATGAGATATCTTATAGGCACTTCACAAATGGGATTATGGTATCCTAAGGGTGCATCATGTGAGTTAATAGGCTATTTCGATTTTGACTTTGCGGGATGCAAATTGGATAGGAAGCACTAGTCATACTTGCCACTTTCTTGGTTGCTCCTTAGTGTCTTGGCATAACAAGAAACAAAATAGTGTTGCTTTGTCCACGGCCGAAGCCGAATACGTGGCGGCCGGTAGTTGTTGTGCTCAAATCATTTGGATGAAACAATAACTCAAGGACTTTGGGGTTGAACTCGATCACATCCTCATAAGGTGTGATAACACTAGTGCCATAAACCTCACAAAGAATCCCATAATGCACTCTATAACTAAACATATTGATATTAGACATCATTTCATAAGAGATCATGTGCAAAGTGGTGATTGCATCTTGGAATTTGTGGAATCTTCAAAGCAATTGGTTGACATTTTTACCAAACCACTCCCAAGGGAAGTATTCTATAACTTAAGAAGAGAAATTGGTCTCATTGATCCATCCTACATATGATTGTACCATTTCATCTCATGCTTAATTCAACTAATTTTGCTTTCGAGAATTATTGCATAGTTTGTTTTGAATCATTTTCCATGTATAAAATTAAAAATTATATCTGTTATATGTCACATGGAACCCCCTCTCTCTTTTCCTTTCTGTTTCGAGCCTTGAATCTGCCCAGCACCCTTTGGTAATCGATTACCATTACATTGGTAACCGATTACCAAGAAGGGTAATCGGTTACCAATCCAATGGTAATCGATTACCAGCTGTGTTCAACATTTTTTTTAAAGAAGGGGCAGTGACAGAACCGTCTCTCCTCACGTCTGCTTACCTTCATCTCTCTTTGGAACTAGCGTGCATTTCCAACCACCGTGTGGTGCTTCTTAGTGAGTTTCTCTATTTCCCATTTGAGGATTTCTCAACCGGTTGGTCTAGGGTTTCTAATTTCACCTATATTTCACCGATTCTCCAAGGTATGTTCTCACATTTTCTTGTCTTCTCCATGATAGAAGGACCAATTCTCACCTTTTCACTCTCACACACTCTCACGGTACCATCTATTTCCCTTCTTGAACTACCATCATTGACCGACCTCTGTGATAGTTCTCTTTTCATTTTTTTTATTAGGGCTGGGCTGATTGAACTGCATTTCGAGTTCTTTGCTGGACTAATTTTTTGTTTGTTTTGTTGTTTGTCCTTTCTGCCATGCTATATGTCATGCTACATGCTCAATTTCTGACATTACCGCTTCATTACTTGCTTGCCTACATCTGTTGTTTGGATTTTTTTTTTATTTTTTATTTTGGCTGAATGTGTAAACCTACCGATTCATTTTTTCCCCTGTATATGTCCAGTTATTTCATCGATTTCATTTGATTTTCCCCTTTTAATCGATTGTTTGGTATAACTGCTATTTTATTTTTGTTCCCCGATTGTATTGATCCCTGAACTCATTGGATAATTTTTTTTTGGTGCGAATATTGGACTAAATGACATTATATTTATGTCTGCATCGTGCTTTGTATTTGCTGCTCATTTCGGTCAATTTGTGGCTATATGTGGCTGTTTCAATTTTTTTTTTGGCTGCTGATATGAATGCCATTTTCGGAGTTAATTCTATCAATTTCTTGGTTCAATCGGTTCATTTCTAAGTTCTGCCCATCCATGCATTTGATCTCATATTGTGTGAATATGTCTCTCTCTTAAGTTTATGTTATATCTCCTCAGAATTTCATGGCACATATATGTATCATCAGGAGTACTGCATCAATTTTTTTTGGGACCCTAACTTTGTAAAATTTTATGTTGTAGGATTTCCATTTGCCACTATACTATCATCTTCATTCCATGGCTTCATCATCTGCCCCTATTCGCAAGAGGCCCCGAGGTTCTTGTCTTCATGGCAAGTATTTCTCTACAGCTGCTAAATATGCCACATTCAGGGAACATTTTGCCTCCTGCCAACTCATTGCTCCAAAATACTTGGATATAAAATTCCTGAGTGATGAGGGCTTCGAAATTTGCGATCTACTAACTCATGCTCGGGTCCTACGGTTGACTCTACTAAGCCACAAATATTCATAAGATATGGTTAAGGCCTTCTACTGCACTGTAAGCTTTGCAAATAACACCCTCAAGGCCGACATAAAGGGCAAATCCTTTTCTGTCCCACCTGAGGAATGGCCTTGTATATTTGGTCCTGCCTATGACGGACACAAGTTTGGTGAGTATGATTTTCCTGAATATGACAAATACACCTTTGTGTAGTCCATTGTGGAACTTGGCATCATAGTTACTCAATCAAAGTTTAGCGTCTCTTCGTTGACTATGGAAAATCGGATCCTGCATTACGTAGTCACTCACATGCTGTCACCGCGACCCTCTAACTACCCCCGGGTGCTTGATACTGATATCTTTCTGATGTGGGTTATACGTACTGGAATCAGTTTCAATTGGCCTTACTACATCTGCTCTCAAATGATTAAATCTAAGAACTCTTCCGGTGCACTCCCCTATGCCACTGCGGTTGTTGAGATTCTGCGTCATCAGCAAATTTTTGATAATGGTGAAATTCTATCAGACAACTTGCACAACCTTGGATTACATTTGCTGGCCCAAATGCAAATCAAAAAAATTAATGGTATATGGTGTAAAGGGACTGCTACTCCTGAAGTCAGTGCAACCCCTGCTGATATTGCTGAGGACCATCCTCCACATGATCCTCCGGCTGTTGACCCTCATACAGACTCTTCTTCTTCCACGGATCACATTTTGGCTTCCATTCTCACTTCTCTTAATCGTTTAAACACCACTGTGGAATCGGGCTTTGCTTAGGTAAACTCCAGGCATGTTAATATGGAGCTTCGTCTAAAGCGCATTAAGGACTATCTTCACATTCCTCCTCTTCCATCTCTACCACCACCGCCTCCACATGACTCTGATGACTTTTAGTCCCTGATTTTTATTTTCTATGTTTTTGGACTTATTTTATGCTTCTATTTTGCTATGCTACTTTGGACATTTTGTATCTCTAGGACTCTAGCTTTATGGACTATGGTTGATTAGGTTATGGAATATTATGAACTCTTGTGGATTATTATGTTTTCCTTCTTGCTTCTTGCATGAATTATTTCAAGCTTTCTATTTATCCACTCATGCTTTTTGATGTTTCCAAAGGGGGAGAAAAATACGTAAATTAAGAAAACCATAGGCATATATTAAGGCAAAGAGGGGGAGAATAAATTCAAATATAAAAAGGGAGATTATATGAAATCCGGATTTTCACTTATATATCAATCACACATTAAGGGGGAGTTTCAATACTATATTTGTCTAAATACATGCTATACTAATCCTTTTTCTCAATTTGAGTTTGTCATCATCAAAAAAGGGGGAGATTGTGGAACCAATGCACTCTACGAAAAGAACATAAATGTTCAACGATTTTGATGATAACAAACAAGCATGGAAAGAAAGCTTCAAGATGCAACCATCAAAAAGAAGTCTAAACAAGATCAAGACTCAAGTGTCAAGAGAAGTCTCTAAGTCCAAACTCAGAGTAATATACTATAGGACTTAGGATTATTTGTAAATTGATTCCTTACAAGAACGAAGCTCAAAGTATTTTTTAAATACAGGCATTAAATCATCAATTGACATTCAAATACATTCCTAGCATGAAAATACAATTTTCAATGTTCATAAAATGTTTAAACAATATTTGAAACTGATGTGAATCAAAAGAAAACCATTTTAGGGCGATATTCAACCTGTCAACAGGTTGGTAATCGATTACCCAACAATGACTCAATGGTAATCGATTACCTACTATACAGAAGACAAAAATAACGGCTATAAAACGGCTAGTTTGCGAAAAATGAGTAGGAAAAAGGCCATGGGGACCCTCTATAAATAGAGACTATTGTTCCTATTGATGGGACACACTTCTTGATCATTATTACTTATTAATTCTCATCCTATTTGCATTATTCTTGTCTTCTTGATCATAAATTCTCTTTGAGCTTTATTCTAGTAAGAGTGTCAACAACTATTGTTCTTCAACTTGTGTTATTTGTACTCTGAGAGTACTTAGCCATTATTAAACACATTCCTTTGATTTATTGATTAGTTAGGGGAGTGAACCCTATACACTTGAAAGGTCACCAAATTCCTAAGAAAATTTAGAGTGAAAAATTGTAAGGCATCAAAAGCCCGACGTCTTGAAAGGTTGTAGTGGTTTATCAAGCACCCTCAAGCTTGATAGTTAGTGAAAAGAATTGATCGAGCGGCTTCAGTCTGGACGTAGGTCACGGTGGTGGTGACCGAACCGGGATACATCTAGTTTGCAATTTCTCCAACCTTAATCTCTTTATTTAAGTATTAAAATTGCATTTTAGATTGTCTTTATATATTCGCTTGCTTACTTTGTTGATCAATACACTTGCCCTTACACTTAGATTTTTCCTTATTAAATCACTCTATTGAAGAAATAGTATTTAAAATATCAAAGGAGGTACTTTGCGAAAAGATTTTGTAAAACTCAATTCACCCCCCTCTTGAGTATTAAAGCCACTTGTCCAACAACCTCGATCTTGGCTTATCCGTCGTTTTTATTTCTATCATGATCTCGGTGTATCTGCCTCTGCACGTATTCTTCACCTCGGCCCTGGACTTAGCCTTGTTCCGGGTTACTTTTCTACAGGAGCCAGCTGCTGACTCGCCTATCCTTTGTGCGTCCATCCGACTATGGAGAATGAAAGAACCCGCACCGTTAAATTAGGAATGTAATTAATTTAATTATGAGTCAAGAGATAAATTCCATAATTGACCTTGAATAATTATGAGAGGGCTTAAATAATTAAGATAACGACTTAATAACGCTGAAAGTCGCTTTTCTGACGGAAAGTGCAGATACCGGTTCTACTTCATGGTATAAGTGCGTACCGATGAAGTATCCAAAAATTATAATAAGTGTATGAATATTCCTATAATAATATTTAGGACTGGTATACCAAGTTTGGAGTCGAAATAATGAGAAATGGCGTCAGGACTGATACCTATTACGTAAAAGCGCGTACCGGCAAAATGCTGCGAAAATTATAATAAAAATATGAAAATTCCTAAAAAAATGGCTAGGCTAAGAATCTGAAGTTTGAAGTTAAAATGATTAAGGGAGCTATTAGTGCTAATACAGTGTGATTAAACTTAATGACACTATAAATGCTCATTGCCCAGAACCCTAGGTCAGTTCCTATTATTTTTACGTGAGTTTTTCTGAGTCTTTGGGCTACTGCCACCTTCCTCCACCTTGCCACCTTCACCTCCTCCATAGAAACCTCCAAAGTGACTACCTTTTTCATTATTTCTTCATCAAAACACCACGGTTGTGAGTGGGAGAGACTTGAGTGGGAGAAAGGCCTTTGTTTTCTGAGTTATGGTCTCTGTTTAGTGGTGGTTTGGGGGATGACTTCTTGATTGTTGTGGTATGAGCTATTGTCTTGGCATTTGGAGCTTCAAGAAGCTACCTTTGAATAGAGAGGACCTTTCTTGATAGCCATTTTCGTGGACTTTTGAAGTCTGAACCTTGGGGCTGGTTTGAGAGCTCCAAGAGAACTTGTGGTTTCTATTTTGAGCCTTTGGGGTATGTTCCTCACCTTTGATCATGAGTTTCCTTGTTAAAGATCAAGTCTTGGCATGAAAAATGATAGGATTAAGTAGCTAACAAGATCACTGATCTAAATGGGTTTAAAGATGCATGCTTTAACGTGTATATATGTTAAAAATGGAACCTTGGTTGGATACCTTCGCGTAAATGCAGAACTGCATTCTGTCGCTATGATATCCGAATATTGATATCTGAATATGATATCCGGATATTGATATCCGGATATGATATCCGGATATGGGGTTGGTGATATCCGGATATGGATATCCGGATATGGCCCCAACATATTTCCGTATATTCTGAAAATTTTGAGTTGGGTACTGTTCTGTTCATACAGAATTGTATATTGGGTTTATGGACCCATGATTGGTTAATGTGAACCTCTGTAATAATTGAACTAAGTCAAAATCACTTACATTAAGGGCTTATGACTTTGGGAGAAGCCTAATGGCATGAAACGAAAAAGGAAACGTTGTCGTTATGTCATAAACTTTTATATTTTGAATGTTGATATGATTGCTCGTCTAAACAGATTGTGATTGCGCTGTTTGTGAACCTTGGGCTGGTGTGGACCTTTGACTTAGGATTGTTAGCTTGCGAGGTAAGCTTTCATGTCCTCAATTTTTCCCATTTTTGGTTCCACCATACCTCATGGAGGGATGGTTTATATGCATGATGTGTTTTCATGAAATGATGATTATTGAAATGCTATTGAGCTGTTAAGTGCAAGTGCCTTATGACATGTATGTGATGTTCCACCTAGACGGTAAGCCTGAGTATGTGGAGACATACAAGATGGTGATTCTGTGGGTGAGGTACAAGCGGTGTCCTTTGTACTGTAGGTTGTAGATGTATGTAATCCTGCATGTTTATTCTCTGGCCAGTAGGATTCTGACACACATGACATGATTATATGCTGCATTGCACGGATTTGGAACTTATACTGTTATACTGCTTTTGAACTTATATTGCACATGTAAGTGAGCTTGGGGTGGAGAGATCCTTGAGGACCCCTTGTCTTACTGAGATTTCTTTTTAGAGATCTCACCCCGTGTTAGGGCACATTTTCAGGTACAGATACCTCGGGAGTTGATACCTCTAGCGGCAGGAGGCCGGAGTTGAGATGAGATGCATGCTGATTATTGATATGACTGGATGTTGACCATGCTTTATTTTCTGTATATGGTTATTTGATTTGAGACTCTGTTGGGCTTGTTGTCTTATTTGGTGAGCATGAGGATTGTCCATGCCATATTGACTATGTTATGTTTATTTAGTTTTAAGTTGTATAAATATATCAGGATACTGTCCGGCCTACGTGTTGTAGTTTCGTGACTAGATACACATCTATATATGAGTTTATTCAGTTAGTTAGTTATTGCAATTTACATACATGCATTATGTTGAAAATGGGTTAAGTAATCAACTTGGTTAATAATTGAAAAGAAAAAGTTAGCTTCCGCATTTAATTAGTTACGCTATTGTCATATGTATGTATAATACGTCGGGTGCACATGGAGTGTTACGATGCCTATTTTCCATCCCGACCATTCGGTGCACAATGTCGTGGATAACAGTCTGGGTGCTGGGTGCAGCTGGATAATTCTGACCTAGGTTGTGCCTAGTTGGCTAGTCTGGTGTGGATGCCGAGTTTGATACTACGTCACTGAGGTGGACAATATTGTCATATGGCTCGTGTCCGTCGTCAGGCTGTGGTTGGGATCTATTGGGCGGTTGCTCCATCCTATAGTGGTTGCTGTTTGTGGTATGTCTTGCATTTTCCCGAACAGATCGAAGCTTTGTGGCACTGTACTTGCAGAATATGTTGGCTTTCCTCATCTTGCGCTTACATATGTCTTTTCATATAAATGAGCTATCGTTTAGTTTCAATCCAACTCCTTGACATCCTTATTATCCTACGTATCAATTAGCCTTTTTCTGCTTCAAAAAAATGTTAATGGTTGGTTTCACGCAACAATACCGAGAATTAAGACTGTAGTTTAAGAAATTACATGAGTGAGTTCGTGTACTTGTGAAAATTGAGAATAACATTATCGAAAATAAAATTATTATAAGGAAACTTATCTTCGTGTTTGACTTTTATTTCCTGATCTGAAATCCTGAATGGCGGGAGAGGTCTCCTATTGATTGGTGCCAACAAATGTCACTGGATTGTAGCTCTTTGTTGCCCCACTACACCAAAAGATGGATTTAGCGGCGGGTTTTTTTGGATTTAGCAGCGGTTTGAACCGCCACTAAAAAATACAGTGGCCAATTGAAAACATACTCAAAAAAGGGTGACGTTAAATAATTTAGCGACGATTTAGAGAAATCGTCGAAATGACCGACGCAAAAACCAAAACGACGCAGAATGCATGGAAACCGCCATTAATTATTAAATAAAATAAATATTTTTTATTTATAGCGACGGTTTAAAATCGCCACTGAATCATGTAATTCATTTTTTTTATATTTTTAATTACATTTTTTGGAAGGTTTCAATGATTATAATTTTTTTGTAAACATAAATATTTTAAACAGCCACTGAATTATATAATTCATTTAAATTATATAATTTAACTCAAACTTTTACAATAATTTCATTAGTCATAAATACATTCATTGTTTATAATCAGATTCATGTTCGTGAGCGGCGGAGACGGATCAACGTCAAGTGTTCACTGGAGATATTGAAGATCCACCAATCACCTATGGAGTTTGGGGGAGCTTTTCTATTCTCTTTTGTTCTTGATTTTGCCATGTCTGGCTAGTTCTTTAAGTAGTTAGGGTTAGATGGATTTTAGTCGATTTATTATGTTTTGAACAATTCGCTGTGTTAATTTTCCTTTATATCGTGAATGAAGTTATCTGTTTTTAATGCTTTATATAGGCTTGAATCTTATGTAATGATCATCGGTGAATGCATGACAATAGGAATGTTGGTGTGTGATCCATATCTGATAACTTCATCGTAAACGTTATGATTCTAGGGATAGACATAGGGTTTGCGTAATCTTTAAGATTCTTGAATTTAATGCTTGCATGCTTGGGGAATAACCGGGGAACTAGGGTTCTTCCAATATTGTAAAGGTTTTAGAGTAACAAGGGATTGAGCTCTAATAACATGCGAAAGAATTGATTAGATTGATACTAAGGACAATTAACATTAAGAAGGAATTCAAACGTAATAAGGAGATTAAATGAAATCGAACCCGTAGCTACGTTTTTATTTTATTAGTTAAATCACATCTTTAATTTCTTGTCTTTAATTCTTGCAAGTAATTAGCTTAATATTTAATATTTTAATTTTGCAATTCAAATCCTGTTTCCAAATACACTTTCGATTGTCCAACTAAGTTTGCGATAGTGAATTAGTGCTTGAACCGTAATCCCCGTGGGAACGATCTCTTACTTAATCATATATTACTTGTACGATCGGTGCACTTGCCGTGAGTAGCAACAATCATCAATAACAGTAGTTAGTTAGTTCAACAGGTATAGGTAGAAACATTTTGATACAACAAAATAATGCTTGTACATTACATTACATACCTAAAAGCTGATATTTTTGAACTGCTCTCTGTGTGTGTTTCAAGAAAGAGAGAGAGAAAATTGCACTGACTTTCATCTTCTTTCATCTTGCACTCTTTTCTATTTTTTAATTCCCTTTGGGGTTGTTTCTTTCTTGTTTGAATTTTTCATGCGGGTACTTCAAGAACCTTTGATGGCGATGAACATTTTTACCTAATAAACTTTCATGTTAAAAATTGCACTGACTACAAGAAGGGGACTGGGCTGTATAGAGGATGATCAATTGATCAGTTAAATCTATATAATCAAGGAGTTTGTTTAGTTATTTTCCGGATAAGAATGACAATGAAAAAAAGAAGAACATATATGGGATCTTTTTACATATTTCTTTATGATTGGCAGGTATCACCCTGACAAAAATGTCAACAATCCTGAAGCTTCAGAACTATTTAAAGAGGTTGCATATTCTTACAGTATCTTGTAATTGTAAACGTCTACTAAACTCAAAGAAAAATCCTACCGCACAGCTAAAAAACCAGCTATTAACAATTGTAGAAAATATTGGGTGATGAAATGTGTTTAAGAGCAAAAAGCAAGTGTACTGTGGATGACGATATATTAACAATAAAATAAAAAAAATCATGTGAAATTCTAATAAGTAATCGTTTTATCAAAGCATCATAGCTAAAATCTTAAATAAAATTCTAATAAAAAATTGAAAATTCTAATAAAAATAAATTATTAAATGGAAAGGAACATACTAAGGAAACATGTCTTAAATTCTCAAGTGTAATACCAATTAAATTTGGTTGCTCGGTCCACTGTGTGGTGTTCGGAAGACACGTAAAGTCAACTCAGGGTTTTGTCCCAAACTAAATTATAAATATATGCACATCATGAACTAAATTATTATATTAACAATACTATTATAATTTTAGTAGGTACTTTTTTCAAACAAATCTTTGTCTTTAAAATATTCTGATTATAATTTTTTTTTTTTTTTTTGGTAAATATGATTATAAATTTTTATTAAAGCTTTTAGTGTAAACATGTATTGAATATTTATTTATTAAATAATAAATTTAAATAAACAAATAAAATTCATTTAAATTATACAATTATGAAATTTTAAATATGAGCCTTTTTAATATATTTCATTAGTTTACCAATATATATATATATATATATATATATATATATATATATATATATATATATATATATATATATATATATATATATATATATATATATATATATATATATATATATATATATATATATATATGTGTGTATATAAGGAAAAACATCTATCCTTTTAAAAGATATATAAACTTATATCATTTTAGATCCTAACCGTTGATTTTCGTCTATCAACGATTATAATCTATTGGGTCAAACTTAATGGGCCAAATTTATTATTAATTAATTAATAATTTTGATCCAAAATTATAACCATTGATAAACGGAAATCAACAGTAAGGATCTAAAATGATATAAGTTTATATCCTTTAAAATGACAAATGATATTCCCTATATATATATATATATATATATATATGGACTTAACATTTCTGCAGCCGCCGTAGACAGTGTTATCTGCAGCTGACAGAGAAAAGTGGACCCCACAGCTTTTTTTAAGAGAAAAAAAAAATTAGGATCCGGACACGGATCCTAGCTTGCCTATATATATATATATATATATATATATATATATATATATATATATATATCATTAAAATAAAAGTAAATTTGGATTGATCAATTTCATATTACACACACTTACCCTCACATGAGAATAATCCAATTTGGTATCAGTTTGTTTCCTCGACTTTACCAACGACGAGCTCGCCTGCGTCAACCGAAATATAACACCACTCAAATTTGTATGCAAAGATATTAAATAGGAAAAAAAATTAATAAAAAATATAGTAAAAAAATAAAATAAACAACCGAATTAATCTGAGATAAAGTGAGTAGAAAAATGGTGAGTTGGAGCAAAAATTTCAGATCCGCACATTTATTTTTTCAATCTGAATTGTCGCAGAGGATAAAGATAACATTGATCTAAGATGAAATCCGCGATTCAATTACTTCCATGTGTTTCGTACTAAATTAGTTTACCTCGACAAATCCACCGCAGCCAAAGATGGAATCAGCAGAAACAGCTGAAATAGAAGTTGTGATAGTAAATAATAAGCATAGAAAGCCATCTCTGATTGACATATCGGATCTGAGGGTGGGCGATGAGCTCATCAAGCCAGTATCCATAGAATCACAATAAGAACGACTAAATACAAGCAACCATTGACAAAAATCAAGGTAAACATTAGAACTTACGTGTCACATACTCCAGTTGTTTGGTTCAGTTTTGCAAGTGGACAATAAGAACCAAGTGGGCAATCTTCATTGAGAGCAAAATCAGAAAAGTTACTTATCATCCACAGAAGAGAATTCCAGAGATTTTAACTGAAATAAAAGTTGTCTTCCCATGTAATAAAAGTTTGCATGATGACTATCAAAAGTTGCCTTCCCATGGCGACCATGCAAGGAATGTGAGAAGAAGTCTGATTGACATGTGGGCAACATGCATTAGGTGAGTTGGCACATGTGGCTGACAAGCATAAGCTCTCCTTAGCCAAGTGGTCTCCATGCATTAGGTGTGATGGGTTTCTTAACCATGCTTATTTCTAAATAAATGGGTTGTCACACTAAATATCCACAATACAAATTTTGAATTTGACATAAAAAGCTGGCAGTCAAATAGATGGATGTTGTAAATAATAATTATTTAGTTATTATTTAGTCATTTATTTTTTGTATTGGGCCAAGCTCATTAGGTCTGAATTAGGTCAAGTATTCTCTATAAATAGAGAACTCTTTGTACAGATTATTTACAATTCTATAATATATCAGAACACCTTTTTCAAGTTGGTATAAGAGCTCTGCTTCCGCGCCTATTTGCCTTTAGAGCAAAACCCTGATTTATTTTCCTCTTGCTGCCATCAGCCGCCACTGGAAAAAAATTTCTGGGGATCTTTTGGATCAAGAGGACTACCGTTCACCTTCATTTTCTTCGTTCTATCAATTTACACACTATTTTTCAGCCGCGAACAACCCAATCAGATCTGTTTATCGCGTCTGGACCATTTTCTGGTGACCTTTCAACCGCGACCACCCACAGACAGATGCGCGCTAGCCGGACGACCACGCCGTCAAAATTTCAGCCGGAGAAGACAAGCCACGCGCTCTCACGTGCCGCTCAAACTTCAGCACGTAAAGCCCACGTGCAGCCAACTCCACCGGCGTATGCAGGCGCGTGCGACATTATTTCTGCCTCGGACCACCACCATTTTTCTCGTCTCCTTGTTCTCTGTCTGGATCTGTGATTGTTTCACTGATCGGACTTCATTTGATAATCTATTTGGTTGATTTTATCGCTGGTTGTTAACTTTTTTATTGAAGAATGGCCGAGAATGACAATTTAGAAGATGGTTCGATTATTACGCAGTATCCACATATCTCTCTATATGTGAATATTCAGCAAAGGAAGTTGGATCAGCTTAAACCCGCTATCGATACTATGTGTAAGCCATCTGACAGTTCTTTGATCTTATCTGGTAAGAGCACACGTTCTACATCTCTTCTTGCTTCTTGCACTGATTTTAAAACCTCATGGATTTTGGATTCTGGTGCAACTGATCATATGGCTTGTCGTACTGAGTTGTTTTGTTCTTATCATCCTACTGTTGGTAGTCATACTATATCCGTAACTGATGGATCCCATAAATCAGTTATTGGTTCTGGTAACATTCAAATTCAACCTTCCTTTTTTCTTAAAAATGTTCTTTATGTTCCTCAGCTTTCTACTAATCTTATCTCCACTAAAAAACTTACAACTGATTTAAATTGTTCTATCACATTTTTTCTTTCTCATTGTGTTATTCAGGATCTTACAACGAAGAAGATAATTGGAGTTGCTAACGAACAGGATGGGTTGTATCATCTTTTTCCAGACCATGCTAGCAAAAATCAGTTATTAATGACACGTCATCCTTCTACTGCTGAGTCAATGATTTGGCTCCATCACAAGCGTCTGGGGCATCCACCATTTAGTCTTTTGAAGTCTATGTTCCCTTCTCTGTTTCTCAATAAGTCGGTTGAGACCTTTCATTGTGATGTTTGTGAATTTGCAAAACACCATCGAGTGTCATTTCCTTCTAGCACTATTAAAAGCAGCGAACCTTTTTCTCTTATCCATTCTGATGTTTGGGGCCCATCTAAAGTGCATAGTGTTTCAGGTGCAAGGTGCTTTGTTTCTTTTATTGACGATTGTACTCGAGTAACAAGGATATACTTGATGAAAGACAAGTTTGAAGTACCAGAGATATTTATTCAGTTTCATCACATGGTTGAGACTCAGTTTGGTAAGGGTATTAAAAGTATATGATCTGATAATGGTACTGAGTACGTCAACCAACGCCTGTCACAATTCATTTCAGACAGAGGTATGATTCATAAGCTCACATGTGTTGATACCCCTCAACAAAACGGGGTTCCTGAAAGGAAAAATCGTCACCTCCTTGAAGTTGCTAGAGCACTACTTTTCCAGACATATGTTCTTAGTTCTTATTGGGGAGAAGACGTGTTAGCTGCAACTTTTTTGATCAACCGTTTACCTTCACGGATCCTTAACAATATCATCCCTATTCATTCCATGACTTCCTTCTTTCCTTCTGTTCCATGGGTGGCAATGAAAATTCAGGATAGAACCTGAGAAGATCTGCCTCATACTCCCAAGTAGCATCTTCAGGAGGAGAACACGTCCACTGAATCAGCCATTGCTTGCGAGCCTCCTTCCCTTCATGCAAAACCCGAGCCATAACAACAGCTAAAGGCACTTGGACAGGTTGATTGTCCTTGGTAAGTTCTGGTAGTGGAACAGCTACAGTGGCACCATCTCCCTTAAAAAGTTTGAGGACAGAAATATGGAAAGAAGAATGGATACGGCAAGAAGCAGGCAACCCCACCTGGTAAGCTACGGGACTCAACACCCGAGTAATAGGATAAGGACCAAAGTACCTCTTAGAGAGTTTTTGGCACTTCTTCTTGGCCAAAGTGATCTATCTATAGGGCTGTAATTTCACCAATACCAAATCGCCCACTGATAATGTGACATCCTTTCGGTGTTTATTAGACTGGACCTTCATTCTATTCTGAGCACTTTGTAAATGACTTTTAAGACACCTCAGTAATGCATCCCTATGGCTTAAGGTAGCATCAACAGCCTCCACCTTCAAAGAACCAGGAATATAAGATGGAATCATCAAAGGAACCTTACCATATAATGCTTGGAAGGGGGTTAGCCCAATAGTAGAATGCACAGCCGTATTATAGTGGTATTCAGCTCATCCTAAGTACAAAGCCTACTTATGGTTCTCCTCATGGCAAAAAGCTCGAAGGTATTGCTCCAAGTAACGATTAGTTACTTCAGTTTGCCCATCGGACTGGGGGTGATAAGAAGTACTGGTGTGCAGCAAAGTCCTACTATGCTTGAACAACTCAGTCCAAAAATGACTCAAAAAAATTGAATCTCTATCAGACACAATGGTTTTGGGAAAACCATGTAACTTGATCACAATGTCACAAAACAAAGAAGCCACCTTATTAGCAGTATAAGGAGTAGCTAAAGCACCAAAGTGAGCAAACTTGGTTAAACGATCTACCACCACTAATATAACATTGAATCCCTTGGAGCAAGGCAAATCGGTTATAAAATCTATACTCAAGTCCTCATAAACACCCTCATAAATTGGTAGAGGCTGAAGTAATCCCAAAGGAGGTGAGGTAGTAGTCTTGATCAGTTGACATTTTGAACACTTCTCAACTAACTCATGAACATCCCTGCGCATGTGCTTCCAATAAAAAGAAGCAGAAATCCTGAGAAAGGTGCGTCTAATACCTGCATGCCCTCCTACCAAAGTGGAATGAGCTTCCTGGAGAATAATTTCCTTCAAGGCAGAAGAAGACCCTAACAGATATCGATTGTTGTAATACAGAATGCCATTTCTATCAACAAAGCCAGAATCCACCAATTCCGTATTTTGTAGCTTCAATCGAATTGCCTTTAACTTAGGGTCAGACACATTCTCAGCTTGAATCTGATCTAGCAGGGAGAAGGAAACTTCAAACAATAAGGATAGAGTCATACCTGTATCCTTCACATCAAAACATCTGGAAAGTCAATCAGCAACCACATTGGTAGAACCCGGTTTATACTCAATGGTGAAATCATAACCCATAAGCTTATAAGCATATTTTTGTTGTTCATTAGTCTACACAGTTTGAGTGAGGAGCTCCTTCAAGCTGCGATGATCAGTGCGAATAATGAACTTAGAGCCTAACAAATAGTGCCTCCATTTCTTCACAGCCTCAGTTAAGGCATATAACTCCCTGACATATGTGGAAGCTACCTTCATCCTTGGCCCAAGCTTTTTACGAAAAAAAGAAATAGGATGATTGTGTTGCTGAAGTACAACACCTATCCCCATGGCAGAAGCATCAGTCTCCACAATGAAAGGAGAGGAAAAATCTGGTAAAATGAGGACTGGAGTTTCGGCCATGGCATCCTTGAGTGATGCAAAAGCCTTAGCAGCTCCTTCTGTCCATACAAAAGCCTCTTTCTTCAACAAATCAATCAGTGGAGAAGCAAGAGCAGCATAATGCTTAATGAACCGACGGTAATAGCCAGTGTGACCAATAAATCCCCTCAACTGTTTAAGTGTTTTAGGTTGTGGCCAATTTTGCATTGCATCGATTTTCCTAGGGTCAGCCTTAACACCAGAACCGGACACCAAGTGGCCTAAGTACTCCACTTCTGCCAATGCAAAAGCACACTTACTCAATTTCACCATAAACAGATTAGCCTGCAAACAACCCAAAGTCAGTATCAAGGGATCATAATGATCCTCAAGTGAACCACTATAAATAAGGATGTCATCAAAGAAGACTATAATGAACTTGCGAAGATAAGGATTAAACATGTGATTCATTGCAGCCTGGAAGGTGGAAGGGGCATTGGTTAAGCCAAATGGCATCACCAAGAACTCATAATGCCCTTCATGAGTCCTAAAAGCAGTTTTAGGTGTATCTTCAGGAACTAGTAAAATTTGATGATAACCACTCCTCAAATTAAGCTTTGTGAATACATGTGCACCCTTAAGTTCATTAAGTAATTCATCTATGGTAGGGATGGAAAATCGGTCCCGAATTGTAATGTTGTTCAGAGCTCTATAACCAATGCACATTCTCCAAGAGTTGTCATGCTTTTTAACCAACAATACAGGTGAGGAGAAAGGGTTTCTACTCTCCTTAATAAAACCAGAAGCCAATAAATCAGATACTTGCTTCTCAATTTTCCCCTTTTGATGATGAGCATATCTATAGGGTCGCACATTAAATGGATGAGATCCTTCCAGCAAATGAATGGCATGATCATAACTCCTAGAAGGAGGCAGCCCTTGTGGTAACTGAAAAACTGGCTGAAACTGTACTAAAATATCCCAAACAGCCATGGGAATTTTATTTTTCATATCCAACAACTCAGGTAAAATAGTAGGCACCAACTTTTCCCCAATCCCCTGAAAGGTCAAGCACTGTTTAACAACAGAAGTGTCACAGCCACCAAAAGATTCTCCACGTAATATCACCCTATTATTCTGGAACACAAACTCCATGGACAAGTCAATATAATCATGAATGACCCTGCCCAACTTGCTTAACCAAGACATCCCCAGAACAACATCAAAACTAGATAATTCGATAATCCAAAGGTCCACACTAAAACAATTTCCTTGAATATCCAATGGCACATTCAAACATTGCCTATCACATATTAAGAACTCCCCATTACCTAAAAAGACACGCATCTTAGGAACCTTGACACTGGACAACCCCATTGCATCCACTAACTGTTTCTGAACAAAGTTATGGAAGCTACCTGAATCAATGAGGATAGAAAGGAAACGACCTTTGAATGGAATTCTAAACTAGAGTGCTCGAGGGTTTGTATCCCATTTTAGCGAGTGTAAAGCAGCATCATGGGAAACTTCAGGAACCAATTCAGGTTGCCATACAATCTGCTCATCAGAATCATCCCCAAAATCATCAAAATCCCCAACCAGCAAGAATAATTTGGAAGGACATTTGTGACGTGCATTCCACTTCTCATCACAAGTATAGCACAATCCTAGCTCTCTCCTTTTACGCAATTCCTCATTACTCAAATTCTTATAAGAAACATTCGTAGGCAGAGTAGGAAAAACAGGTTTCTCACTGGGCAAAATAGCAGCCAAGGGTTTAGGTTGCTCAACAGTATAAGAGTTCTTAACAAAGCTCTTGTTACTCCCTGGTGAAGCAAACGAAGAACGCAATTCAACAAAGTGAGCATCATAAGTAATAGCCAGCTACATTGCCTGATGAAGAGATGTAGGTATATGAAGCTGAATAGCTCTGCGAAGATCAGGTAACAGACCAAAGACAAAAAAAACTCATCAAGATGTCATCAGAAAAATCCGTGACCTGGTTTATTAATGCCTCAAAATTTCGAATGTAATCATTCAAGCTTCCAGTCAGAGATAACTTCGACAAAACCCCTCTCAAATCGGTATATGTTGTACCACCAAACCGTTGACGAATGGCCAACTTGAATGAATGGAACCCCCATTGAATAACCACTGAAACCAAGGACCAGCTAAACCGTCCATGCGCATTCCCGCCAATTTGACCTTAAGCGAATCAGGAACTTGTTGCAATCCAAAATAAAGTTCTGTTCGGAAGATCCAACTATTTGGATCGGAACCATTGAACAGAGGCAACTCCATCCGAATGGATTTCATGAGAGAACGAGGATCATCAGCACCAAAGCGTGGTTGAGAAGTCCCACCAGAATCATGACCAGAACCAGAAGACACACCATGTGTTCGAACACTTGCCCCAACCACCGCAGCATGAATTTCTTGGAGTTGAGCAGTTAAACTGATGAATTGGTTTTGATGCTCAGTGGAACGTAGCTCCACCCTAGCTTGCAGATCGTCCAAGCTACGATCAACACGAAGCTGAAACGCACCAAACTCATCGGCCAATTCTTGAACACGCATCTTGAGATCTCGTTGAGCTTCAAGGAGATGAAAACACCAATGATAGGATAGAGGATCCTATTGAATACTCTCAAAGAAGAACAAGAGAACAATGAGAGAAAATGAAAGAAAGAACAATTCTGAATCTGTATATTTCAATGAATGTTCAAAAGCAACTGCAAATCGTATCTATATGACACGTTTTCGTTCCCACTTTGTAACTGACTCTAACAACGACACATAAGCAGAAATTATAAAGGCCCAATACAGATGGCCAGGGAATGCCCAATACAGATGGCAACAGAATAAAGTGCCTAACACATTTGGCACACTAGTGACTATATGATAGTAATGAGTTATCTTGGGCTGATTACATAATGTAATCCTTGGCCCAAGATGGGGCTCCAGCCCTTCTCTTCAATTTAGGACTTCCCTTCGTAACACTCTGGTGGCACACCATTTGGATCTAATGGACTGGCCGAGTTTCGAGACTCCACTGCAGCATTCTCTGATTTGACTCGGCCCTGACAAGATCAAACTTGATTACTTAGATCCAATTCGCCTGAAATGTTGACAACACCACCATATTTGACGGTTTGCTGCGTAGGGAATTCCTCAACCATATTCAATTGCTGCAATGCGTTCTTTCTATGTATTTTTTGATATTTTTCAGATCTTCCAACGAAGGCTCTATATCGTCGATTGATTTTATTTGGTTTTCTTTTTCAAATATGTAGTTAACATGATTTCACATAGACATGAGGCCATCGAACTCAATAGATTGAACCATCTTGCCGAGACAGAGATTCTTGCTGGCACTAAGGCTCTTGCACGTCTTGTGCTTGCTCCACTTTTCATGCTTTTTGATTTTTAGTATTTGCCACAGCAACACAATCACACTAAGGAAATCAGTGGGGTTCCTCTGTGCATTTTTTTTCTATTGCCGACTTTAATGATATGGTCTTTTTGTGCTGAGATGCCACCATTTTAAGATTTGGTTCTGGTGGTGTTGTTGCGCTTTTACCACTGTTAGGATGAGAATCGAAGTTTATCTTATCGTTTCTCATAGACGGCGAAGTAGATGACTGATATGTTCATATTGGATCTAGATGTCCTCTCTCAAATACCTATAAGGGAGATATCTAAGAGAATAGTAGATTATTGCACTATTATAATAACGGCATAGTCAAAGGGCGAGGTGTGTGCACAATGACCTTTAAAAGAGAGTTTAGAATAATGTACATAGTTGGCTTAACCTTTTATGTACCTGACATGAGTGAATTTAGAATAATGTACATAGTTGGCTTAACCTTTTATTCACCTGACATGAGTGAATTTCTGGGTCTTTTAAGAATATGGGGAGATCCAGTTCATGATCTATAATTGTCACATTAGAATTGGTATAATTACATGAGTGAATTTTTGGATCTCTTAATAATATTGAGGGTCCAGTTCATGATATGTAACTATCGCAATAGAATTGGTATAGTTTAAGGAATCTTTTCTTAATTTTTCTCTCAATCGTTAGTCCTTTTTGGACTTCCTAAAATGTGGATCTTTATTAGGTGCGTAAAACTTTCCTGTGTGATTCCCTTAATCACTGACACATGAATAATAGACTTCTAAATTGTGCTTATACGTAATTGAGTTGCGATTATTGAAATTGCAAAAAATTATTCGCAATTTTAAACAATGGATAGACTCAAGGCTCTTTGAAAACTTGCAGCCCATTTGCTGATATCCTCTTTGCACAACGTGTACTTAACATTCATTAGGAAGTTTCTCTTCAATGCCTTCTAGACCAATCATAAATTCATGCAATGTACAAACTTTGTTATAAATTTCAATATTCAACGAAGAGTTTGAGCCCGACAAGTTTGGCCCAAACACGAGTGATTCTATCTAAAATGAGTTACAAGCCGGCACACAACCAAGAAAAAAAAAAGTTGGGTTCGTCTTCACCGCCACACATGCAAATTTAAGACAAAATAAAGTTAAAAATAGCATAAATTATTTGGAAAAATATTTATCATTTTAAATAAAAGAACTTATATCCTTTCACTCTCACAAAGAGGTGAGACCCACACCTTTATTTTTTTGTCAACTTTCTCTCCTCCTTTATCTATCTCTTTCTCTTTTTTAAAATGACACAACTTTATATCCTTTTAAATGACACACATTTTTCCCTAAATTATTTCTTATTATTATTGAGTTGCGAAAAATCTCAATTATTTGTGATAGATCAAAATAATAATTAAAATGATTATTTTATCTTTTTCATTTTAGAAATTTTATTATTATAATTCTGACCATTAATAAATAAATAACTGAAATCTATCATATGAGTAATCATATTAAAACAAAGGCAATGCTTTTCTCATGTTTACATGATAACATTGTCTTATGTAGAGATATTAATAGGTGGGTCACGCAACTAAAAAAAAAATGTTAGCTCGAATTTCAACAATAGGATATCGAATTACCAAAAAAACAATGGGATATCTCTTACGGTAGGACGGAAGGAATTTGTCCTACAGACCCATCAAGGTGTGGTGGCCCCACCAAAAGATTAAAAAAGAAAAGGAAAATATAATCATGATGTTGTAGTCTTGTAGAGACAAAGTTGGTGGGGTTCATTGTTTATTTTGTTCTATATTTTTTTATTTAAACAGTGTATCCCACTAACTTTGTCTCAACAACATGATGTAACTTGTATCATGTAACATGACCAAATACAATTCCAAAAAAAAGCACAGAAACACGAATTTTGATATGTGTATAGGAAAAAAAATTTAGACCTATGGCATGTTACTTATATTATCCTAAGGGGATATTTTGGTATAGAGGAAATTTTTTTATTTCTGAGAATTAGGAATATAATGCGAAAGTGATTTTTTCAAAAATGTTACCAAAAAGCTATTTCGTAAGTTAAAATATTTCCAAAAATGTTGACTTAAATTTTCTAATTCTGTATTGATTGATTGTCAAATATTGTTGAGAATGTGGGGGTGATTTTACAAAACTAATCTCACTCATCATTTTCATTCAAAAAAATTTCAATTTAAAATTAAAATAAAAATTTTAAATAATCAATCCAGAAAATAAAATCAATATTCAACCAAAAAAATACTTGAAAAAATTTGGGAAATTTTTCTAGAACTCCGCAAATTTCTAGTGGGCCAAAAAATCCAATTTTACCATCTTTGCAATGAGAAAAAATCCTTCACCCTCAATGTAGTATGCACCTCCACAACTCTTCTTTCTCGTCATCAGTAACCCAGAAAATTCCATCAAAATTCAAAAAAATTCGAAACTCAAAGAGCATACACATGGCTCAAGATACACAGACCAAGAAGTCATAACAAAAAACCACTTTCAGGTTGCTACCAGCATGCCCCAAATGCGCTTAGAGTCTCATTAACCATCAATGAGTTTGAGTTGCTTCATCTCTTGCTAAACACAAGGTATTTTTGTCCCGAAATATTTGAAATTTTTTTCACCGGATGAAATCCAAGAATACCATCTATCGAATGGAATTTTGCTTCACAAAAATAAATTCTGAGAATTTGATTATCCCAAAAAAAAATTAAAATCCTTATATCAAATGTGAATAAATAAAATTCTCAATATCAATTTTTGGATAATCTAAAATCCATCCCTCTCTCAAACACTTATGTGAGTTTCTATTCCCTCTCATCCATCTGTTCTCATTCGTATCTCTATAGAAAAGTCAACCTACCAGAAAATTAATTCAACAAAGGCAACAATATATGCAGCACAGCCCACAAGTCCATGACCGCCAATGAATTCAATGGGGAAGGTACGAACTACGTACGGTACGGCTCCCCAACTCAAATTTAGTTACTTCGAACCAGAGACTTTAATTTGTGAAAGGTTACGATGCACGGATATTGACACGGGACACGACACACGGACACGTTAATTTTAAAAAATGGTATTTTTCGACACGTTGAGACACGTTTTGATATTAAATAATATTTTTAATATATATAATACAATTTATATTTAATACATATAACAATTCATAATAAGTCATATATAACCAATCAAATATTCAAATTTTATAACATAAATATAAAAAAAAAAATCCGTACTTGTTAATTTTTCATGTCAAATTTCATAACAAAAAAAATTAATTTATAAATAATTTTTTTTTTTTTTTATTAATAAAATAAAATTAAGACTAAAAAAAAGTGTCCGATCCGAGCATTGACTGCGTGTCCAAAAAATGTGTCGGAGCGTGTCAGAGAGTTGACCACATGTCCTAAAATGTTGACTACGTGTCCTAAAATGTTGACTACGTGTCGAACACGTGTCCGAGCGTGAAGAGAGCGTGTCCGTATCGGACACGTGTCGGACACGCATTATTCAAAAAATTTGCCGAGTCCGAGTCCGTGCTTTGTAGGTGAAAGGTTACAGAAGATAATGCATAAATTTAGTTTATAAAACTATTTAAACTAAGTTAACAATATTAGTTAAAGTATAATTTTATATTAAACAAGTATATAAATCTTTATGTTATTAATTTATTATAGGGAAATGTTATATTTACAAATTTTTTATTTATAAACTACACTAAGTATGACCAGTCATACTTCAATCAAGAGTGTATGACCAGTCATACTTAGTGTAATTTGTAAAAAAAATTTGTAAACGAATTTTTTCTCTTTATTATATATTTAAAATAATAACATACCAATTATTTATTAATTTAATCCATATAATTAACTTATAGCACGTGTAAAATAAATTTATGTAAAAACTTATTTATACCTATTATTTATTAATTTAATCTATACAATTAACTTGGCACGTGTAAAATAAATTTATGTAAATTTTTTCCGAAAACACTTATGTGTGTTGGGATTTCAAATACAAGTGAAGCTCTGCATCAGGTTAGAAGGAGCTTAGTGCATATATATTAGATAAGAACTTTGATATGATTTTATTATTCTATCTTTAGTTTTTAAAATTGATTTTTAAATTTTTTTTCTTTTGACTTATTTATAGTTTGGTTCTTATTTTAATTTTTTAAAAAAGTATATAATTTATAATTTAAAAAATATATATATATATATTAAATCATATAAAATAATTTATAAATTTTTTCAAAATAAAAAATATCTTTACCTAATAAATTTTAAATAAATTGTCAATTTTTATATATGTAACATGATAAAATTAATTTGAATAACACTTTAAACAAACTAATTTACAGTATTATCTAAGGGACCATATTCAAAAATGTCCAATAAAGGCAAACAATTGAGAGAAAAATAAAGGAAAGATTCCCAAAAGATACTAACTCTAATGCGAAAGCAATGAATCAAATATTGGACCCCTAAAATTCACCAAGGTCCAAAATTTTACTATCCACAGGTAAATTCTATAAATGAGAGGTAAAAAGCCTACATATATGCACAGTTCTTGACTCTTTTAGTTATCATTGAGCACACACCTCACCTTTTGGCTATGTCATTATTATAGTGCACAATGATCCACTTTTCTCTAAGGTACCTCCCACGTAGGTACCTGAGAGAGAGTATCTCGATCCTACAGAAGATTGGACATCTCGATACTTCTCGGATTGAAAAGTTAGGGGTTTATTGTTTGGTGAAAGTTGGTGAATTATTTTTTAAACAAGCAAATCATGGTGGCAATGGTAGTGATGACGATTGTGATGCGTGTAACAGTCCGTTGTATACTGGTATTGTTAACATTGATTATGATATTAAGCGCAGTTACAATCACAACAGTTCATTTATAAAAATGTGAGTAAACTTTTTGTTTTTCATTACGTAAGCATTTAAAACAATAATAAAACGTAATGAGTAAAAACTGTGATCATAACTGAAAACTAAACGCGAAATAATTAAAACAGTTGCCTAACTATCATATAATACTTCTCCCAAGTCACTAAGGGGTTCCCATAAACTCACTTAGCATAATTATCACTTTTACAATTTTTACACAACTGAACATGGTTCAGTAATCTGGACACTGAGAGAAATTAAGAGGTTAAGAACCTGTCATATTTTATTATATTGTTCTAGACTTAATTATCTTTCCAACAAGCTATCACACGCTCCATAAAGTTCTCGTTTGCTCCAGTTATCACCGTTTGAAGTTGGACAAGCAAAGCTGCCAGCCAACCTCAAACAGGGCTCCAAACAGCCTCTACTCTTTCAAAGATTCTGGACAAACTACTATACATTGCTCTCAAATTTTTATACAGTAAACTAGACACTTAAAGCTTATATTTGACATATCATGGGCCTAATTTGACCAAGAATTGGGGGAGAAATAAATTTCCCGAAACTGGTCTCCCGACAGCCCCTGCAGTAGGACGTCCAGAACAGTCTGTACTCAAACGCCACTAAAGGTTTGTGTAAACCTCCAATCACTACCAAATTTTTATACAATATAGTTGACATCTCAATCTTCAAAATGGTATATGGCACGTCCCTATTGGACTTCTATGAAGCGATATATTCTCTCCCAAAGTTCACCTAAAATCTGTCATTTTATAGAAAATTCGACGACATCTCCTTTGTTTATTCAACCTATCCCACTTTATAAAAAGTGTGTTATTATCCTCAAATGGTACCTAATAGACACGGGTGGAACTCAAGGACCAACAATGCCTTGGTGCTCTTACAACTCATTACAATTTACATCAATTTCCTCCAATATGTACATTCTTGCTTACTTTATCAAACTTAACTTATTTCAATCACATTAATCCATTTACATGCATTCTTCTCATTAAACATAAGTCATATCCTTGGATAGGCTTATTGCCCTTTCATCATACATCATACTTCAAGATTACACAAGGTCCAATAATTACAATTTACATTTCTCCAATGAAAACAAAATACAAATAAATCCTCCAAGATACAATGAAATAAACCTCAAAATAAAGCATGGTAATTCATCAACTAAACTTAGACAAAATATGGCATGAACAAAGATGACAATATGCATAATCCTAAATCAACATACGATGTTCATTGCCTAAGTCTAGCTTATGCCACAAATGCCTCAAAATGCAAAAAGGTGCATAAATCTCCAATGTTCATCCCCTAAATCCCACTGCTACTACCTGAAATAAATGCCCCAACACGAGGTGAGATATACGAATATATCTCAGTAACCCAGAGGTTCTGGAAATTACTCCACCTAATGGCTCACTTAGATGTAAATCAACAATATATTACAACAACCAAAGAGGGATAAAGCAAGGGATTTAGTGAAGTAGGGATGCATAGGGAGTAAAAATACGATGAAGCTGGAATGGGCAATGCCAAATCCACGCAACATCCGGCCTATTGGCCTCGACATATAGCCTATGGGTTCTCATCCAAGGAAGTGTTCCCAGAATATCAACCAAGATACCCTCTATCCATATACATCTGAGACATTCCTAGAGTGCTCCTCAACGGATGACACTCCGTGACCCCAGGTTAACTGGAACTCCCTCACGGAGACCTATCCAGTGGAACTCCGTAACGCCCTAAGGCAACAGTCTACTAGCCAGAGACACGGTACATCCTATGTACCCACTATACATACATATATGCATGAGCATGTTACAATACACTATCAACATACACCTCCAACCACTACCCCCAATGGGCATGGTGGAGCACAGACAGGGACTAACCCCAGTACCAAAGGATTACCTGATGGAAGCTCCCTCTCTAGGTAGCTGCAAAGCAAAACACAACCGAGCTTGGTCCAACAAGAAATGCCTACACATAGGTCATTCCCATTTCAATATAACCAAATAAGAACATGCACTTGGTTATTCAAGTACTCATGCATTTTTACATAACCACTTACCACAATCCTTTTGGTCAAGGACCAAAGCCAACCCACTAAGCTCACCGTTCCAAGTTTAGATCCGCAGGAGGCAACCTACAATGATCACACAAGGATCATCAACACCATGGTGCAACCAAGTCAAAATGCAAAGCACCATATTCCCCCCTCCACACATGCATAGGTTCGGCCAAATGGCCTCCAAGTACCTAACCATGTTGTTAATTTTATTACAATGTCCCAATGGTTTGCAAATCTCACCATAATACCAATTCACGCCCTTAATTCAATTCAATCACATCTCAACATCATTTTCCTTAAGATTTCTCATCATGGCCGAAATGACACATGCACATCACTCAATGGTTTTGCTTTCAATTTAATGCATCAACTCAACATAACACCTGCTTAAACAAAATTAACAATCACACAACACCAATCACATGAGTTTTACATCATCTTTTCCTTATTTTTCTTCAAGGGTCGAAATCAACAAGCATGCATAACAAAGGATTTCTAATTCATTTCAACGCTTCCACACATCATACAATCCTATAATTAACTCATACAATACTCCACAACTCAATTAGACAATACTACAATCATGCCATTTCACAAAGTCTTGCAATTCCATCTCAAAATTTTCCTAAGTTATCAACATTTTCACCAATAATTTTTATGAGTTCAATCACTATAAAACATCATTCTAAGGCACTTTTATCTAATGATTATTTTCAATTTAAAGTCCCTTTCATGCCATTTTACGTGTTTGGCAAATTACCATTTTACCCTTTTTACGTATTTTGGTTCTAAATTCAAGATTTTCACTAATCCTACCCTTTAATCCACCTTTTAAAATATAATTATATGTTTTAGAAATACGAGGTGTTATAATGCGGACGGGTGGTTCATGATGGCGTGGTAGTGGTAGTGGTAGAGATGGTACAACTTGTGATCGCTTAGTTTAAAAGCAAAATCTTATCGGTCTTAAAATTTTGGGTTGAGATATAAAGTGTAAAAGATTTTAGGCTCATTGTACCATTTATGTTTTACAGGGGAAGCTTGACGAGACAAAGGATTGTTTTTGAAAGAATTTTCTTATCATAACCTAGCCCCTTCTTATCATGCTTATCCGGATAAAATCGACCCACATTATAAGCTTTTGATATCGTACAACGAACAATAGATAAAAGAAAAATATGATAGTTTATATATCTTATGGTATCTCCATTATCATGTCCACCCAACGAATCCAAAAAATGGTTTGGTTTGTGTTCTGTCCTTGGGACAGAGATGTCCAACCCAATAGGCTGGTATGTTTATCTTGGATCTAGTGCCCTCTCCAAGGTATCTATGAAGGAGATACCCTTGAGTCAAGCAGATCACTATGCACAAACGAACGAATATCGACTTTTCCAATAAGGTGTTGTGTGCGCGCACAATGACAGCATAACAGAAAGAGAGAGAGTACCGTACCTTTAGGGTTTACCGTGTATTTATAGAGGTTACCTGTGGGTAGCGTGGATAGGCCTTTGGTGCCTCTGGTAAGGGCCCAGGCCTGCTTGCTATGTTGTCCTATCAGGATTAATATCCTTGATGGATATCTATCCGTGATTATAATTGATTCAGATCTTGGATTGCCCCCTTATTGGGCCTATCACTTAATAGGCCCCTTATATGGGTCCATAACAGTTTCCCCTCAGCTAGGCTACTTGGATATCCGAGTTGTCGGGGTGAACTTATGTGCATGTTTCTTCAGGTTTGGGTTCCTGAACGTGTTCGCATTCTTTCCGACTTTAAAACTTTTGCAGTGTTTCTCGTTTTTTCGAGTTTTTTCCTTGTGAGGTATCTTTTGCCCCTTATCTCGACGGGCTGAGCATCAACCCGACGAGATATTGCTCATATTCTTTTTTTCTGGATTTGGGGTAGACTCAAGCAGTTGGGGTTCAATTGGTGAGTTGTCCCTCCATGTCAGCATTTATGCTTATTCCGAATTGTGGCTTATGCCAAAAACTATTTTTCTTCGTTCCTTATATCGGCAGGTTGAGCATCAACCGCGTTCATACTCCGGGTCAGGGATGTTCTTAAGTTGTTGGAATCCAACTAGCGGGTTGCCCCCAAGCATCATACCCTAAATGGAATACGACTGTATGCCTTTGGTTACTTAGTCGACGATTTTGCATGAACCTGACAGGATTGTTTGCGTAGTGACCAGGTAACGGATGCGCTTTAGTAGTCATGGTTCAACTGGCGGGTTGCCCTCATGCGTCAGGTGTCTAACCCGGTTAATGGTTACATATGTATATATCCTGTCTTATTTGTCGGTGTATGAGTTGTACTCATTTCGTTCTGCCACGTGCTACAGCCCGTGTGCTTTAGCGTGCCGCAGCCGTTCTATGCCATTTTCCCATTTCGTGCACATTTATTGCAGCATCGTTTCAGTTGTCTAATCATTGCTTTTGGAGTGAATTGGCGGTAATGACCATGCCCCTTGGCTTTCTGCGTGTTGTGGTTGCCGCCCATGATGATTGCGGTTTCATTCCACGATTGTTACAGTTATTACTTACTCGTGCAAAGACCTTAGTGACCCTGACCTTTGCCATTCGCAAACCTCAGGATCCCTAGCCATGCCTATATAAGTGTCCATCGCACATTACGTACTTTTGTTTCCCTTCTGAGCATTGTGCCTGTGCATTTCTTAGAGTGTCAACGTTAAAATCATTTCTCCATCGCCTGCCATTTCACTTCTTTCGTGAGGTATTTCGCTTATCTTCTATCTTTTATTGCCTTTGTGTTGAGATGCCTGCATTTGGCATTTGTTAGGTAGCATGCTTTTTCAATTTTGAGTTGTTTTCCCTTCATATGTTGAACTTCTGCTAGTTTCTCCATAGTTTGCACTTTCCAGAGCTTGTGCATTACTTCTTGTCCTACTGGTGTTTATCACATTCATTACGTTGTCTCTTTTGTCTCCCCCTGTGCTATCCCAGCATCTTTTTAGTTTTTGATCAAATGAGGGGGGAAAACCCTCCTTCTTCAACTTTGTGTTGTAAGGGGGAGAAGGAGGAGGACTCTGAGTTTTTGAAAAGGATTCTACCTGGTGCCCCTTTCTGGCTCTGGGGGATTCCATGAACCAAGGAAGAGGAACGGGAAGCCATGCTTCGTGGTTGCCGTGTTGGAAGATCTCGGAGAAGGGTCAGGATGTCCAATAGGGAGTTACGGCATCCCCGAGATAGAGGTTCGTCTAACCGGGCTAAGGGTCGTCTCACCAGAAACAGACGTGCGTCGCATCCGTTTCCTCAACCCGGGGCTGAGCTTTCTCGCCAGCCCATGATTCCTCTGAGTTCGCTTTCCAGCATCCGAGCTCCCTCTCATTCTTCCCCTGTCGCAAAGAGTGTCCCATGTTATTCTTGTGTCTAGTTGAGTGCTAAGCTCGTCGAGCAAGGATGTGACTCGTTGGCCGAGTCCACATTGGCTAGTTGCCGACATGGAGATATTATGGAATCGACTTCGGAATCTGGTGAAGCAAATGATCCCATTATGATCTCCGACTTGTCGACGTCGTCATCTTCTAGTGATTCATCTGATAGAATTTTTGATTCAGGTATTCGCATTCTCATCTGATTCAGCTTTTTTCTTGTTTTAGGTATTTATGGTGTCTTCTCCGCCAGAGGTAGTAGAAGAGTCGAGTTCCACCGAGTCGTATCCCCCACGTCCCTGCACTTCTTTAATATCCCAGTTTCCCTGGGTAACTTATGAAGTTTTGAACACTATTTCCGAGATGGGTCCGGATGACGTGGCGAGCCTTCCAGTGGGGGAGTTAGAGAACTATGATATAGTTCCCCCACGAGAAGACGAACTCGTTTGTTCTTGTGGGAGCTCAGGAGAGCCCCCTTTCTTTTTCTTCTTCCGAGATGTCGTGACTCAGCTCGGCGTTCATTTTCCTTTGACCGACTTTCAAATTGACCTTCTGAACCACCTACAGATAGCTCCCACCCAACTTCACCCCAATAGTTAGGGCTTAATTAAAGCTTTTGAGCAGTTTTACGCATATCTTGTAATTTCGGCTTCTGTATGTGTTTTCTTCTTTTTTTTTCAAGTGTTTACTCCTCGGACTGGTCGGGAGCCGGCGAAACGAAAAGTTTAGGTTACCATGCGAGGTATCCCTGGTCGTAAACTTTTTCGAGTTTACATTGATTCTTTCAAGAACTTTAAAGATAAGTTCTTTAAAGTTTTTGCCCACCTTGGCAAGAGCGTATGGTTTGTTGACGCCTCTAAAGCCGAGGATGCGGAGGGAAAATTTCCTTTGCACTGGTCTTTTGACCATTATCAACTTCCCCCCTCCAGCTACCGTTTTCAGGATACCCAATTGAGCTCATCTGATATTGACAGTGCCATTGCAATTGGCACATATCTTCTATTGCATAAGCATGCTAGTGTCACATCCCTTCTTTTCAACTCCCAAGAGGATCTTGATGCTGAACTAAGTATGGATCGTTCTCGTCGAACTCATATCTGTATATTTATTATAGCCCCTTTGATGATTACATCTTATTATTTCTTCTTTTCAGTACCCAGCATGGAGAATCAACAAAATGAACCTTCTCCCTGGCTATTGATTTTGAACCAGTCCAAAGGTGCTGCTGCCGGATTGCCGAAGAAAAGGAAGGCGTCAGAGCTTTCCAATGATGATCCCTGTAAAGCAAAGGGCACGTCGGCTGTTAAGGGTCATACTTCCGTGAGCAAGGCCAAAGATAAGGAGGGTGTTGCTGATGCCCGTCCTTCTCCTGCCGCTCATCAAGCGATGCAAGCTCATTCCCCTCCTCCCGAGCTTGTGAAGCACATGGTGTGACAAGGTAGGGTGAACAGCACCCTCCGGGATTCCGTTTATGCTCCCGAGCCCTTCTTCAACTCCTCCTCACTTACAGCTTCCCAAATTAGGGAAGTAGAAGAGTTGGAGCTTTCCTGTCTGAAGATGGTCGGGTTGGCCAGACCTTTGCTAACTCTGAAGCAAAAGTATGTGCGCTCTAAAAATGAGGCATCTGCATCCTGGGAGGAGAAGGCCAAAACATATGCCGAGCTGCTGAAGGTGAAAGACGATTTGTCCTTGTTGAAGCAGAAGTATGATGAAACGGCTGCCAAGCTGACAAATGTCAAGGCGGAATATGGAAAGTTTCGAGACGAGAAAGCTGCCGAGGCCGTGAGAATGCATGACTTCTGGAGGATTACGAAAATCTGGAGAAGAGGTTGAAGGAAGCTGAGCGTAATGCCCAGCTTTACCGTGGTGAACTTGAGAAGTCGGTCACCGGGTCCTTCTATAATGCCCTGAATCAACTCCAAGTACCGAATCCGAAGGTGTCTTTAAATCTAGTCGATATGAATGCACGTGCATATGTCAGCAATGGTCGAATCATTTCACCTGTTGTGACCTCTCCATCTCGTATTTCGACTACTCAATCCGAAAAAGAAGGTGCCATCGTTAAGGATGGGGAAGAGGCAGCTAATCAACCCGGTAAGGAGTTCGCGGTGCCCAAATATCCTCCTGCTGTAAAGACTTAATGAATGTCCTGAATGCCGGTTACCTTTGTAAAATTTATTTGGGGCCTGCGAGCCCCTTTTTGACTTATTTTGAATATTGCCGGTTTTACTCCAGTTTTTTAATATGCTTGTTGAATCCTTCTTTTTTCTCTTACATTTCGTCTTATGATTTGACGTCTTGCTTTTCGTACTTCCCAAATTTACCGTAGATGCATTTATCTAGGTATCTGGTTTGAATAATTTGCCCTATTGCCCTAGAGCAGTTCCAGGGGTTTAGTATGACCTTGTTTTTGGACAAGTCGGCTATGCCTGCACTGTCTTCGTAACTTATGCAATTGTCATGTATTTCAAACCTTGTCTGAGTTGCTCTATGGGAGTTAAAACGAGGTTGGTTTGAGTTCTTGAACCCGGGTATGTCCGAGTTATGTGTTTTCTCTGAGTTTGACCCCCGTATTCGATGGTGGTTTTTGCAACTCAGACAATTTACCAAACCCGTGCATCTTACGAGTTTTATACTATTGAGTAATTTTCGAGTGTTTTCCACCATCCACTGGTTAATTCTGCAACGCAATTAAATTCACTAAACCCGAGCATCGTACGAGTTTTATATTATTGAGTAATGTTCGAGTGTTTTCCACCATCCACTAGTGAATTCTGCAACTTAGTTAAATTCACTAAACCCGAGCATCGTACGAGTTTTATATTATTGACCTGGCCGAGGTCAAAGCATTATACGGATTCCGCTTTATGTCACTTTCCATGACGCATGTTTGTTTTGACTTTACCATTTTGGTAAGCCTGTATGAAAAATGGATCTCGTCTTTATTGACTCAATCATTTGCTATAATTTGAATTTTGTAATTCAACTTTCATCTAAGATGAAGACAACATTGTCACCTGTCACTTTTGGTTCTTAGACCGAAATAAGGAGCATTTTGACTTGATCAGAGTCACTATGACAAATTGTACTTGTATCTCGGATTTCGTATTGATTCATCTAAAATAGACAAGGACAAATCTTTTTTGAAAAGAAAAAATTCCTCATTTATTGATATCGAATTTTTTGCTATGCCGGCATATTCGGCTTTAGTCAAATCCCTAATAGAGGAAATAACTTCATCTAGGAAACTTTAAATAAATTGAAATATTGAAATATCTGAAAGGAGGACTTCGAATTTAGCTGTGATATATCTTCAGCTTATCCTCATTCCAAGTCCGCTTTATTTCTTTGCCTTCCACTGTTTCTAGGATGTAGGCTCCTTTTCCAAGTTTTTCTCTAACTCGGTTTGGTCCTTCCCAGTTTGCAGCTAACTTTCCATCTCTGACATTTTTATTTCCAACATCCGCTCTCCTGAGTACCAAATCACTTTTCTCGAAAATTCTTGGCCTCACTTTCTTGTTGTATCTGACTGCCATATGTCGCTTGGCCATCATATCCCGGCAGTGAGCTGTAACCTGGGCTTCGTTAGCAAGGTCTAACTCGGCAGTGAGTAGTCTATTGTTCTACTGCTCACCTTGCTCGCTACTACTCATCTTCCTCCAAGAAGGTTCTCCGATTTCCACCGGGATTATGGCTTCGCAACCATATGTTAGTCGAAAAGGGGTTTCCCCTGATATTGTTTGGGTACTTGTTCTGTATCCCCAAAGGATAAAGTAGAGCTGTTGAACCCAACTTTCTTCGGCATCAAACATTCGTTTTTCGAGACCATTCATGATTACCTTGTTTGCTGCTTCAACTTGTCCATTTGACTGTGGGTGTTCCACAGATGCAAAGCGATGTTTGACTTGCAAGTCTTTCATCAGTTGTTGGAACCTTTTATCAGCAAATTGTGTTCCATTATCAGTAACCACCTCGCTGAGTATCCCGAACCTAGAGACTGTATTCCATTCAAAGAACCTTTGTACTCTAGCTGAGGTGATTATGGTGACTGGTTCTGCTTCTATCTATTTTGTGAAATAATCTACAGCCACAATCAACCACTTTAACTGCCCTTCTGCAGCTTTGAAGGGTCCTAGTAAGTCCATTCCCCATTCGAAAAAGGGCCATGGCGCCAAGATATACTTCAGTTCTTCAGGTGGTGAAAGAATTAGCTTGGCATGCTTCTGGCAGCTGTCACATTTCTTCACATGGTCTTTAGAGTCTGCCTCCATGGTCGGCCAATAATAACCAGCTCAGAGGGCCTTTCGGGCCAAAGCTTTGTCTTCCATGTGATGGTTGTTGATTCCTTCACGTATCTCGGCCAGAACATATTCTGCTTCATCCGAGTTCAAGCATTTCAGCATGGGCACATGCAACCCCTTTCTAAACAGCTGATCCTTCACAATTATGTATTGTGTCGCATCTCGGACCAGCTTCATGGATTCCAGTCGATCTTTTGGCAATATTCCTTTCTCAAGGTATGCCACTATGAGTTGTCTCCTATTATTTGCTGAGGTAATAACCATCACGTAACTCGGCATTGTTATGCTTTGTTGTACCACAGTTCTGTGGTTGTCAGGTTTTTGGTACTTGCCAATTTAGACAAGATATCAGCTCGACAATTTTCCCCTCGAGGAATATGAGTGACCTGTACTTCATCGAAATCGGCCATTATCTCGTGGACCTTACTCAGGTACTTCATCAACAGAGCACCTTTGGCCTGGTATACTTTCCTTCTATCTGTGAAGTTACCAACCGTGAGTTACTGAAGATTTTCACCCTCTTAGCTCCGTGTTCTTTAGCCTGCATCAACCCGGCTATTAGGGCTTCGTATTCTACTTGATTGTTCGAAGTTGGGAATCCCAAATTCAAGGAGTGCTCTATTGTCACTCCTTCTGGGCTTTCAAGTATAATTCCTACTCCACTTCCTTTATCATTGGAAGATCCATCAACATAGACCTTCTATGCATCCCCATATTCCGGGTTCGTTGGTGTTAGCTCCATTACGAAGTCGGCCAGAGCTTGTGACTTGATGGCCTTACTCAATGGGCTCAGTTTCCTAGTTGGTCATTCTTCCTGCCAGGTCCGGCTTGTGCAACACCTACCGTATAGGCTGATTGGTCCTGACAATTATTTAATGTCCCTGAAAGTATGGCCGCAATCTTCTAGTCGTGATCAGTAAAGCAAAAGCCACTTTTTCTAGCTTTTGATATCTGACCTCTGCACCTTGCAAAGCTCTACTGATAAATTAAATTGGTTCTTGGCCCTTATCAGTTTCCTCAATCAGGACTGCACTTATTGCCTCTTCCCCCACAGCCAGATACAGGATCAGAATGTCTCCTGGTTCTAGCTTTGAGAGCACTGGTGGGGGTGCGAGACATCTTTTGACTTTGTCAAACGCAGCTTGACACTCCGGGTTCCATCCTTCTATTGCTTCCTTCTTCAATAGTTTAAAGAAAGGGAGGGCATTCTCAACAAACTTGGGTAAGAACCGGTTTAATGCAGCTAATCGACCGGTTAACTGCTGAACCTCCTTCTTATTCTGTGGCACCTTCATATCCAGTACTGCCTTACACTTGTTATGGTTTGCTTCAATCCTTCTATGGGTTAACATGAAACCCAAAAAATTTCCAGTTGGGACTCCAAACGTACACTTTACCGGGTTTAGACGGATTCAATATTTCCTGAGTTTTTGAAAAGTTTGTTCGAGATCCTGGACATGGTTTGTCATGTCAAATGACTTAACGATCATATCGTCAATGTATACTTCCATATTTTTGCCCAGTTGATCCTCGAACACCATATTCATCATCCTTTGATAAGTTGCCCCTGAGTTTTTAAGCCCAAACGACATCACATTATAGCAGTAGTTGGCCTTTTCAGCAATAAAGGCAATTTTTTCTTGATCTCCTGGGTACATTGGAAACTGGTTGTAACCAGAATATGCATCCATGAAAGACAGCAATTGAAATCCTGCCGAGTTGTCTACCAGCTGGTCTATGTTGGGCATAGGGTAGGAGTCTTTTGGGCAAACCTTGTTCAAGTCCGTATAATCAGTACAGACTCTCCACTTCCCGTTGAATTTTTTCACCATCACCACGTTTGCCAGCCATGTTGTATACTGTATTTCCCGAATGAACCCCGCATCCAGTAATTCCTTCACATGTTCTTCTAGGACTTGTTTCCTTTCCAGTCCCAGCTTCCTTTTCTTTTGAGAAACCGGTGTGGATCCGGGGTAAACTGCCAACTTGTGGCAGCAGAATGCAGGATCTATCCCTAGGATCTCTGATGACCTCCAAGCAAATACATCCGTATTATTTTGGAGGAACCCGACTAACTCTTGCTTGATCCGAGGATCTATAGTCTTACCAATTCGGGTAAATTGACCAGGTTCTTTCCCCAATGCAAGATCTTCTAATTCTCCATCGGGCTTAGGTCTCGGGATTACTTCTTCTCTCATGTCTAGTTCAACCACGTTGACCGGCTTCCTTGACTGTTGAGGAATTGTGTTCTTGCCGAGTTTATCCCTTGGGTGAATCCGGGGTGGACTCGAATGTCCGCCTTCATTTTCTTTGACGGTGTCAAAATAGCATCCCCTGGACTCCTTTTGATCTCCACAAACAGTAATTATTTCATTCTTACTGCTCACCATTTTTATCTTCTGGTGTTTTGTAGAAACCAGCATATCCCACTGGTGTATGGTTGGCCTTCCTAGAATTATATTATATTCTAACAGAAAGTCAGCCACTATGAATCTAACCCGTTCTGATTTTAACGCTTCTTTTGTTCCCAAGGTCAACCTGAGATCTATATAGCCTTTAGGAGGTGTATGTTCTCCATTAAAAACAATCAAAGTCGTTGCAGGGTTTGAGGTCCTCCTCATCGAGGTTCATCTTTTTGAAAGAGTCCCAGAGTATGATGTCGGCATTACTCCCTGCATCCACGAAAATTTTCTTAACCCGACAATTTACCAGGGTTCCAGCAATGACTAACCCGTCCACATGTGCCGGCAATACACCATGCATGTCCTCTTTTGTGAAGTACAAAAGGGGAGGGTCTGGTTTGCTCAGGTTTTCCTTGAACTTAGGACGGTCTCGGATGGAGAGTAACTTTTTCAAATACTTTCTTCTGGCACTTACCGTGTCTCTGCCTCCTCCCAGAGCTCCACTGATTACATTGCAATCAAATTCTGCTTCCGGGAACTCATCATGGTTGGAATCGTTTTTCTGATTCTATTCCTCCTTGTTTTTCTTTTCAGGAACCGGGCTTTTACTTCTATTTCTGTTTCTCGACTTCCTTTCGTTGTTTTTGGAACCCTGGGTTTTGATCACGTATTGGTGTAACCTTCCATCTCGAACAAATTTCTCCATAGCATCTCGGAGATCCCAACATTGGTCAGTAGTATGACCCAGTCCGCCATGAAATGCACAGTATTTGGACTTGTCCAAACCTCCTCTGTCGAATTTGGGCTGGGGTCTTTCTACCTTCTTCATTTCTGTCATTGCCACTTCCCTCCAGATTTGAGAACGTGGCGCATTCAGCGGTGTGTACTTCTCATATCTTCCAACTCAATCCCGGCCATCCGGGATTCGGGTCCTAGAGTCATTTTTCTTATTATCAGCCCGTTCCTTTCCTTTTGGGGCCGGGTTTCTCCTTCTTGGGCTAATTCTTTTGCCCTCGTCAGATTGCGCATTGGCGATCTCCATTTGCTCGAGTTCGAGGTATTTTTTCGAACGAGTTCTGAATTCTTCCAATGTCTTCACCGGGTCCTTGTAGATCGACTTGGCTAACCTGGATGTACCATCCAAACCAGCCACAATGAGATGTACGTGGACATTCTCTTGCAAACTCGGTACCTGCAATGCAGCATCCTTGAACCGATTGAGGTATCTCTGGAGGGTTTCTCCGGGTTGTTGATGTATTTTTCCAAGTGAGAACTCGAAATTCGGGTGTTTCTTACTTGTTGCAAAGTTTAAGAGGAACTTTTCCCCAAATTCCTCAAAAATCCAATGGAGTTGGCATGTAAGGTAGAGAACCATGCCTGCGCAGCCCCAGTCAGGGTTATGGCAAATATCTGAGATATAAGAGGCTCGTCTGTTCCTCGGATGTACATGTCCGTGTCAAAAGCATCAATATGGACTTGTGGGTCTTGACTTCCATCATATTTCGGCAGTCGGGCTGAATCGAAGTCTTCTGGGAAGGGTGCACTCAAAATCTCCCCAATGAAGGGGCTGTTGTTATACTGTCCCCTGCTGTATTTTCTTTTGTAGCCACCGGATTCTACTCGCCCTCTAACTATCTGTTCATCACGGCGACGACGAGTTCCATCCTGATGTCTCTGCCCATTTGCCTCTATTGAAGCATTTTGGATCATGGGCTGTAGAGGAGCGTTTTGTCCCCCCATAACCTGGTTTTCCCGATTCGAATTTGTCGTGTTCGCCGAATTAGGCCTTTCACGATTTTCCACCTCTATAACCCGATTCTGATGAGCCGAGTTGCGATTTTCTTCCCGGCCATTGGCATCCTGGCCTTCGTTTCTTTCAGCTAACCCCATTAAGCGTTGTTCCAGGTCTCGCATTCCCTTGGTAATTTCCTCTCGTATTGTTTGGAAATCCTGTTGCCGCTGGAGGTTATTGCGATTTTCCAACTCTTCCATTCGCTGCATAATCGAAGCGAGAGCATTCTGAGCCAGCCGAATATCTGGATCGGCTAACTGGGCAATACGCGCAGCAAGATCCCCGGGGTGCTGGGGAGGGTTGTTCCTCACTGGAGCCATGATTGGATCAGGACCCTTATCACAACGCGCTGGAGTGGAAACGGTGTCAGAGACATCTTCGCTGACATGGACGTGATCATAATCCACGTCGTTTCCTAGCCGAATCTGAGGCTGATTTACCTCTTCCAAGACTGGATCCAGCGGTTGATTCTGGTTTTGGGGTGGCTGCTGGCCACTGCTCCTTGTTTGGATTGCCATCCTTTGTCAGATTGGTGGGAACTTCAAATTCAGAGAAGAAGTTTCCCACAGACGGCGCCAATGTTCTGTCCTTGGGACAGAGATGTCCAGCCCAATAGGCTGATATGTTTATCTTGGATCTAGTGCCCTCTTCAAGGTATCTATGAAGGAGATACCCTTGAGTCAAGCAAATCACTGTGCACGGAATACTATAACGGCATTAGCCAATGGTGTGTGTGTGCGCACAGTGACAGCATAACAGTAAGAGAGAGAGCGTACCGTACCTTTAGGGTTTACCTTGTATTTATAGAGGTTACCTATGGGTAGCGTGGATAGGCCTTTGGTGCCTCTGGTAAGGGCCCAGGCCTGCTTGCTATGTTGTCGTATCAGGATTAGTATCCTTGATGGATATCTATCCGTGATTATAATTGATTCAGATCTTGGATTGTCTCCTTATTGAACCTATCACTTAATGAGCCCCTTATATGGATCCATAACATTTTGGTTTGTTCTGTGCCGCACATTTAAATTTGCATGGGCTAAGCAAGGAACATTTCAAGAAAAGAAGCCATAAATCTTATTTATTAAAGTTTTGAGTTGATCAGACATAATGACAAATTTATTTATTATGATAAATTATTGCTTAATCCCATTAATAATGGTCTCCTCCTGGCTGCCTAACTATGAAGTGTAGTATCTTTTTTTTTGGACATTACAGGGAATCAAACCGCACACTTAATACACACTAAATACACCCAACACCACTAGGTTATCCCTAGTGGTGCGCAGTATTTTTTTTTGGACATTGCAGTATCTTGATTTCGTATTACAAATTCGTTTTTTTTTTTTTTCCCCTTTTTAAAACGAGTATCAACGAAGTACTTGGTCTTAACAGGGGATATCGAATTAAATAATACTTTATTTTTCTCCCAGTTGGGACCGAATCAATATCCTTGGTGGCCCCTAATATTTTCAATTATTAATTCAAATACCTTCACCTTATTATGTTATTACTTCATCTTGAGGAGCCTTAACCCAAGCAAAAATTTAATTAATGTTGTTGATTATACAAGTATACAATCTTCATCTTGTACACCCCAATTGCTTTGTTATTTGATCATCTCTTAAAATTGTCATTCTGTAAATTTGGTTAACTTAAATATTAAATCAACAATTAATCTTTTGTATAATGCACCTTAGCCTAAACTAATCATATATTTGCAAGCATCAATAGCAATAGTGAATAGCAATGTAACATTTATTCAAGTTATAATAAGAGCATAGGACACAGTCCCACAAACTCTCTATCTCTCTATATATATACATAACCCCTCAAACAACAACAAAAACATAAATGTATCTGTGGTATACAGTACTGAAATTGAATTAAACCAATTAATCAAATACAAACTCATGTATATATAAATATATATATACGTAGATGATAAGTAGTTAGTATCAATCAGATCAGATCAGTTCGTTTAACGGTGGCATCTCATTGAGCAACCTTTCAAACTCCTTAAACGACACATCTCTCATCAAAAAAGAGCTTCTTCGAAGATCACTTACCGCATCTGGAACCTCAACCCCATGTCGTTTATGTCTCTCCCTCTGAGCTTTTCCCTCTGCTTCTGATGCTAAAGGATCAGAATCTTTACCAGTTAACTTCTGCACCACAGACTTAAAGCTTGTAGCATCAGTTTCCACATACTGAGTATTGATTATCACAATCTTCACAGGACCCCTATTGCATCCAACACTTGACATTGGAAAAAAAAAAAAAAAAAAAAAACTCCCCAGAAAAAAGTAGAAGATTTTGGTGGAAAAGGGTTTAATTTGGTGAATAGCAGAAGCTGTTGCTATTTGGGTCTATGGAGGTTCTTGTGGATTTGTTTATGTATATATATTATGTTAGTTACTGTGGTTGGTCCTTTATATATACTATATTATATATATTAATATTATATATAATAATATATTTATATATAATATGGGTGGGGTTGGGTTTGACGAGTGAGAAAGGCGAAGATATATAGATGACATAAGTTGACCGTTGTTATTTTATGCGAAATGAGGGGGAAGGTGTCCAAATTGAAAAGGGATATATGGTCAAGCTACGCAATTTGGTAAGGAAGCTAACTGTTCATAGTGGTGACCTGAATTATATATATTGATTTGTTTCTCTGGGTTATTTATTTGAACGGTGATTGATGGTACTCCTTGGTTGACAAAATGGGAGGTGATGTTGTAAAATAAACTTTAACTCTCAAGTAAATATGAATATGGGTGATAATTTTTAACATGACACGAAAAATTTGTGTTCGGATTAACTCATTTTAAATTATATTTATGTTGTATAAATTTGACATAAGAAAATTTGTTTTGTGTTATATGTCAAGTTGCAAACACAACATTATCTGTGTCAAATTTGTGCAAAGAAGTGGTCGATCTGTTTTTAAATTTGTATTGGTGAAATCTAACATAAAAAAATTTATTCCATATTGTATGTTAAATCACAAACACGACTGATTCGTCTTAATCTCTTATTTATGTCATGTTATGTTATGACATTGGTAAAAGCAATGGGTTATTTTTGTTGGTTTAAATTATTGCGGCCGAACGGCAGCACATGGCCTAATTTGTATAAACGCTTCATAGTAAACGTACATGTCAATAATGGGTGGTGGAAAAGTATATAGAACTAAATTATTTGATTAAGCTTTCAAAGTAAAAGGGCATGTCAATAATGGGTGGTAATGGCTTGTAAAAACGGTACCGTACACTTTGAGGTTCATGCATGAAGAAAATGAATCCATAACTACGGCATGAATTTATCAAGATCTAAAGTCAAATTCTGAGTGTCAACCGCAACGAATTTATTATTATTATTATTATTATTATTATTATTATTCTTATTCAGTTTCATAGGTTTATCTTTGATGAAATTATGAATGAAATGAAATAAAGTTGTGGGACTGTTCAATAAGTTGGATGGAAGTAAGTTTCGTTCCATCAATCGTTTCTGTGAAACCTTAAATAATCACTTTTCTCTCTTAGAAGTTAGAACAAAAGGAAGAAAGAGTTTTTTTTTTGAATTATTTAAAACGATTTTGTCAAAGCAGATGAAAGAATCGAGTCTAAATCTCTATTGCACTCCATTATCTTATTTTATAAACAATAAATTGAACTATTTAATTTGAAGGTTGATGAATAAGTTAAACAATCAAATAGTCATTGTTGTTAATTCATATGACCACTTTTGTTAATTCTTTCTAATAGCTATAAATTAAGGTTATCTATCAAAATTTTCTTCTAGATCCGACAGGGTTGGGTAAGCACTTGCATAAACATGAGTCACATAACACATCACCGAAATTATGTGTCAAACTTTAACTCTCATCTACGAACAGAGAAATAAAAATAAAAAAACTAAAACTAAAACTGTAGTTGAAGAGAGAAACAGTCTCATCATATATATTGATCGATTCAAATAAAAAATAAATAAATAAAGACTTATTCATCCATCTACTTTTGTTCCAAGCAAAAAAAAATCTAAAAATCTAAGCTTCATTTATTTCATGTGGGTTCCGGCCTTGACTTAATTAGCTACCATTTTTTAAGTTTGTATATTTTTGGAACGTATCGTTTTCTTTAATAATTGGCTCCAGTACACAACCTTGACTTTAAAGTTTGATTATTTGTGGTGTAGTGAACTGCAACGTTGGACCTGGAACATTACGTGGTTCTCAATCTATAATTTTTTTTTTTGTAAGCAATCTATAATTTTTTTTATTTAAGATTAGAAGAATAAGAAAAGTTATATTTATAAATTTTTTTGTTTATAAACTATATTATGTCATAGGAATAATACATTACAGCACATAGTATACTATTCACAATATACAGTGTAGTTTATAAGAACTTGTAAAAAAAAAATTTGTAAATATAATCCTCCCCTAACAAGAATACTAATAATAAAGAGTCAAATATAACAAGTTTTACTAAACAAAAACAGAGTAATTAAGGAGTCGGTGATTGATTAAAAACAGTTACGATTGTAAAGTAAAGAGTATCTAAAAATAATATTGTGGGAAAATATAAAATATGATATTTTGGAAAAACGAAATTGTGAACAAATAAAAAAAAATCCTCTACAATAGTATAGATAATGACCGTCAGGAGAAAGATCCTAAAAAACAAAATCCTGTTGACTTGATCTTTTTTGGGGTTTTTCCCTCTAGATTACCCAAAAAAAAATCCTCTACAATAGTATAGATAATGACCGTCAGGAGAAAGATCCTAAATTAAAATATTTATTTTTTTAAAAAAATCTATTATTTGGTCATAATGACGAGAAAAGAGAGGAAACAACAAACTTATATTATTTGGGTCGGTATACTGTCTATTAATTAACCGTCCTAGTTGTTGTCATTTTTCCTACCGTTGAATTGGATTTAAATTGATGGTTCCAAACATTATATATAGAATTAAATAAAAATAAACAGTTACAGTGGCTGCTTCTATATCTTATATACTATCTTCCAAACACAAAAATATTTTAAAAAAATACTTAAATTTGTCACTCTCTTTTTTCTTTCCTCTCTTTTCTATGAATTATCGGAGTTATATGCATATTTATACTAAAAAAGATCACTTTTTTCTCTATGCTTCACATGACCGTACAAAATTCTCTAATCATCGGTATATCATAATATTACAAGCATCTAAATTGCATGCTACCAACACATTTGATTTTTTTTCCCTTGTCAATTACTCTTCAGTACAAGTACTTTTTTTAGGACGAATGGACATAACTCAAATAATTCATAACGTAGAGAGGGGAGAGAAAAAAGAAAGAAAAAGGAAGAACAACAAAGACAGAGAACATTGGAGTATTTCAAAAAAAAAAAAAACAGAGAACATTGGTGGGGTTAAAAGTATAACAATTTTATAATTTTGTTTTGTTTAAAAGAGAGAGAATAAAAATGACATGGATAACCTAAGAGATATTGAGTTATGGGATCGCTATTATAACTGTTTATTTTTTTTAAAAAAAAATTATATAGTTTAGAATCTTTGATTTGAATCTAATCTTTTTTTTTTTTGGATAAAATCTAATCTAATCTAACATTGAAAAAAAGACAGATAGAAAGATCAACGTGATAGGGATCATAACCGGCCCGGATAAATAATTTGATTATTTTTAAACCAATTCCAGGTTCAAATATCAAAATTCAATTAGAGTAATGTAACTAATTAACACAAAAATTTCATGCCGGAACACCACCGAAAAGCAAGTTAGATTCATACGATTAGACTTGGAAGCACTTCAGGATTTTATGAGCTGGTAGGTGTTTTTTTTTTTTTTTTTGATAACAGCTGGTAGGTGTTTACGTGCAAGGATATATGAACTTTTGAGCTCCACGAGTCCACGTCATTTCGGTGATACTTTCAGCGTAAGAGCTTAGGGCAAAAAAAATTAAAATAATATTTTTTAATTAAATAATTACGATTTTATTACGGTTTCGGAAAAAATTACGGATCTATTACACACTGTGATGTCTCTTTTGGACGTCACATGTGACGCGCCATTGAGACGTCTCAACCTAAGGGGAAGACGCCCAAATGGGACGTCTCTCATGAGGTGTTGACGCGTGTCACTTTTTTTTTCAAAAAAAAAATAATTTAATCATAAAACTTCTAAAGGCCATAACTTTTGACTCGAGTATCCAAATCAGGTAATTCTTTTTTTGATTCCACATAACTTTTCGAGATCTACACATTTTTTTGTTTTAATATTATCTATATTCTTCATTCATTATTCGATCGTTTCCACTTGAACTGGGTAGGGTTATATGTACCGCAAAACTCTCCATACTAACTTTTAACCAACCCCTTATTAGTTAATCCACTTGCTACAATTTGTCCTAATCCAAATATATTGGAACAAAAGGAATATTCATTGTTAACCTTTCTGTTCATTTGTTAAATGAATTAACTGAGCAATTTGATATGTACTTAATCAGCTGGAGTCGAAACTCTTTTGTTTATATATAAAAAGAAAAAGTATTTATACAACATTAACTACAACTTATTTTGAGTTCCTGTTCCTAACATTAAAATTGATGACATGACCAATTGTCGAAGGCCAAGATTACTGAGAATTGTATGCTTTAAATTTTGTACCTTTAAAATAAGAATATTCAATCTTTAAAATGCTTTTGAAAATAGACAAACTCATAAAAAGAAATGCAATGCAAGAGTCAGAAAGATTAAGACATATATTAATTAATTACTACATGAAGAAATTTACCAATTGTTGGGTGATATCTCATTTGCCAAATGCTTTTGTACAGTATCCAATCATTTCAACCCAAAAATTTAAATTGTTGGGTGATATCACATTAATAATTTTATATTTTTTTAACATACCCCGTCGCACCAAAGCCTCTTGGATCTTAAGGGTGAATGATGTATCATGCCCAACTTACCTTTACTAAGAAACTCTATAATATTCACACAAAAATATTAATAAAATGGAGGTAATAAGAATCAAAATCATGACCACTTAGTCACGTTGACTTTAATATCATATAAATAACTATTTTAACTCAAAAGCTTATATCATATAAGCAAGGAAGTAACCAGAAAATTTTGTAAGTAATATAATTATAAATGTATTTCTTTTAAATTACAATAATTTATATGATAAAAAGAATAAAAATAATATTCACAATTAAAAAGTTTCATGAGGTTTGAAAGTTATCATTATCTGTTTTATTAAAAAATAATGGTATGCTTGTATGAGTTTGAGGGGTAACAATTGCCCACCTAATATACATGAGAGAAAGAAGGAATCACAACAAAAGTTACATGTTTAATTATGACATTACTGATTCTGGGATCTGTCTTTTCATTCTTCAAGGGGTCAGTCAATTATTAATCTAGAACACACTAAACATGCTGTTGCTGACATTAATTTGAGTAATTTGTTTTGTCTAACTTCACAATAATTAATACATGAGTCAAGGAGCAGAGAAAATATTAATTATAAGTTTCCATTTTTCATACAAAGCAGTAGTTGAATGTATGCGTTTTTCATAAAGAATGAAGACTATTTTGCATATATGTACTACAACGGCTGAAAGAAAAGCAACCAGAAGTGAAGAAAGAATCGAAGCTCTCTTGTTTTTTTTTTCTTAACCACCATAAAATCAAAATCAACCGTTGCATTTGGTAAAAGTTTCCAGAAGATGAATTCTAGAATACTTTTTATAAAATAATGATATGGTGATCGAACATAAAAAATTGCACGGTCGTACGACAATTTGGATATGTCAGAAATTCGAAGATAGGTTCTGGTTCTTTGTTTTCGTAGTAACCAACGGAAAAGCATGCTTAGACGGGTACACGTGGTTGACAATTTTTATTTAAAATATAATAATTGTTTAATAAAGAAATTGACTGTGTACTATCAAGGAGCCGTGCTTGGAACCAAAATGGCTTACGTGACATGAAATATTAATACTGCTTATACACATAATATTTTATATTTATATTATTTTATTTTATTACAGTTGATTTTATTATTATTTTTGCATAACCCCATTATGATTTTTTATTTTTATTTTTGGTAAGAACCCCATTATGATTTTATCACTTCATATTGATGTGCAATTAGTAATTTAGTATTATAGGTTTCAAATGCTGTGTTAGTTGATTGATTTCTACCTTTAAAATTTGAAACTTGCTATGCCCTTTGTTTTTGTTTTTGTGTGTGTTAGACAATGAAATTAGACTATGTCAACAATGCAAAGTTCATACTATTTATAATTACAAATTAGACTATGCCCTTTGTAAGTGTAATATTTTTATAAATTATAATTATTGAGGAATGTTATACTTACAGCCTATTTTTGTTTACAACCATATATTAAACGTTGATTTATGTCAATTTAACAGTTATAATTTATTGGGTCACATTTATTAATTAATTATTAATTTCCAATAAATTATAACTGTCAAATTGGCGGAAATCAACGGTTAAAATGTGGTTGTAAAAGTTTATACACGAAAATAGGTTGTAAATATATTCTTTCTCATAATTATTTATATGACCAAAAAATCAAAGATGTTATTCACAATTAAAAATTTGTATGAACTTGAAGGAGGTAATTACTCACAAAAAATTAAAATATTACAATTTAAATAAATAATTATAATATATTGTTGTTTCCATACTATTTAAGGATATATTGTAAGATTTCATGTCCAGATTGAGTGTGACCACTAGGGGTGTAAATGGGCTGGGCTGAGCTGGGCTTTGGCCATCCTGGCCCAAGCCTACGTCAAAAAAAATTCAGCTTATCTGGCCTACTGGCCTATTAAAGGCTTTATTTGTAGGCCAAGCCCGGACCATTTTAAAAAATAAGAAAGCCTGACATGGTCTACAGGCCTTGTAGGCCTCCAACTATATATACTAAGAAAAAAAATAATTGTATAGAGCAAAGAAAGTTTCATTCATGCATGCACTAGTACTTCTCATAAGAAAAAAATGACAAACAAGAAAGAGTCAACATAATACCTCAGCTCTAGAATGTATATCATAGAGGAATAGAGTCAAAGAAATGAGAAAAATAAGAAAAATACAATTAACGGATGCTGAAATAAAGTCTACAAGAGAATGTCATTCATCTAAAAATCTTTAAACCACCATCAAGACAAGGGAAAGAAGAGTATTATTGAAAGATCTTCATCAGTAACATCATACTCCAGCAAGGTACCCATTGCTCCATGGTATTAAGCTGTAACAACATGTAAAATTTGGAGACATCAGACAAGTTTTCCTTTCATAAAATAAAATAGCACAAAAAGTAAGAGATATTGGTATTTGGTACTTTGTGTCTTTGCCACATAAAATAAATATTATTTTATTATTTTATTTTAATAAATTAAATAGGCCAGCCTACAAGGCTGTAGGCCGGGCTTGACAAAATTGGCCTATGGGCTATTTATTAAAAAAGCTTTTTTATAAGCCTAAGCCTACTCTACTTTTCTGAGAGGTCGGGCCTGGGCTGGGCTGGGCTCAATGTAGGCCGGGCCAGGCCAGCCTGGCCCATTTACACCCCTGGTGACCACTCACACCCCAATCAGCCCTGAGTGCCACGTTGATCATGGTTTAATTAGACGTAACCCCTCACGTTTAATTTAAGCATATTCTCTCTCCTAATCACGCACAAAACGCGCGCGACCATGTGCCTTTCTATTGGGGTTTTTTAATTTACTTCATAACCTGCATCAATGAAAGACTTGCCCAAAAGCTCTAAGCATTGATATTTTGTTTTCCTTTTTCTTCCCTTCCTGTGGCGGCAGTTATGAAAGTCAACTCCACTTCAATTGAATAGAATCTCGTAGTCTCTGACATGAAAATTCTTCAAAAAACCAAATCAAATCCATACACATAACAAAAGACTCATCAAAGAAAATTTGAGGACAAAGGTTTTTTAAAAAAAAAAAGAGGATTCATTTCAATTGGGAACGAGATGACAACTGGGAACCCAGAACTAAAGCTTTTGTGGAAATAGCCTTTGTGGAAATAACCAACCGAATTGGTTTAGAGAGAGAAAGCTGGAATGAGATGACAACTGGGAACAGGGGCGGACCTATTTGGTCACCCGTGACATGAATTTTTGACTTTTTTTTTAATTATTACAATGCAGAAAGATTCATCAAGTATCTTGAATGTTCTTGTTCTTCATTTTTGGTAGGAGCTGATGTTAATCTGATAAACAATCGGGTCGCACTTCTTTACACTATGCTGCCAGCAAAGGTTGGTTGAAGATGGTTGAAATACTGATCTCTCGTGATGCCAAGATTAACGTAAAGGACAAGGTTGTAGCATGGACACATTTGATACATATGTCGGAAGATATATATTTTTTTGAATATTTTACAATGTTATACAACAAATCAGTTTGATTAAAAAAAAATGTTAAGAATAATTTTTTTATGTTAAGTTGAAGTTTTGTTTTTTTTTTTTTTTTTTAATACATTTAAAATTTTCTTTAAAAATATTTTCGGAGGCACTGCCCCGAACCCATCTCACTAAATTTGTATTCTGGGAACCCAGAACTAAAGCTGAAAAATCACCAAGAAATAATATTTAAAGGAAATTAAAAAAAAAGTTTAACAAAAGCATACTCTGTTTAATTCCCTAGAAAAAATAGCAGTATGAAAATAATGGTTTCATAGGCTCCACATATTATAAATTTATGTGGTGTGGTGTGGTGCCGCAAACCTATAATCGGAGCAATCAGAGGATTCGCCGTCATTGCTGGGTTCGAGTTTGCCCTCGCTTGTGACATCTTGATTGCTGCAAAAAAGAATCTAAGTTCATAGACACTCATGCTAGGTTTGTTCCCTATTTTAAAAATAAATAAATCAATAATAATAATTTATAATTTTATTTAGGATTTATTGTGTTATTATGGTTTATTACAATAATTCAGTATCATTTACTTCAGATGAGCAAATAAAAGTTATATCTCTAAAACAAAAAGGGGCCATTTTTGTTTACTGTATTTTAATCTTTGGCTCTATTGATTGTAGGTTTGGGATATTTCCTTCGTGGGGTTTGTCTCATAAGCTTTCGCGCATTATAGAGGCAAATAAAGCATGCGATGTATCTCTCACGGCCATGCCATTGACGGCAGAGGTAGCTGAAAGGTTGGGTTTTGTGAACCATGTTGTTGAAGAGGATTCTATTCTGTTGTATAGGCCAACCAACTTGCGCTTGTTCTCTTGGAATTCTGTAAAAATTCATTATGCTAATCTGCATCTTACAAGGAAGGCTTTCACCTTATATACAGTAGGTGATAAGCATAAACTGAAGCGTAAAAAATGTAACAGAAACTACCACTAACTATAATTAGCTAACAAACTAACCGAAGCTATAATTAGCTTAACAGAAAACTAACAGAAAGATAACTAATGCCAACTCATCTCAAACACAAATTAGTTGGATCTATTTTCTTCATGTATCTGTACTGTATCCACGTGTGCTTCATGTGAAGTGGAGTTACTTGAAATAGAGGATGGTAACACCCCCCGCAAGTGGGACGATGGATATCCAGAAGGCTCAACTTGGAAAGAGCTTGCTGGAAAGCAGTAACATACAGAGGCTTGGTAAAAAGATCAGCAAGCTGATTAGCGGAGGAGACAGGCAACAAGTGAATCAGACCATGAAGCACCTTTTCCCGAATCACATGACAATCGATTTCCACATGCTTGGTCCGCTCATGAAATGTTGGATTATGGGCCAAGTATATAGCAGAAGCATTGTCACAGTAGACCGTTGTAGCTTGGGACAAAGGAAAGTGCAAGTCACGAAGGAGATATGATAGCCATTGAATCTCACAGGAGAGATTGGCTAGAGCACGATACTCTGCTTCACATGAAGATCGAGAGACCGTAGTTTGCTTCTTGGATTTCCAAGAGATAAGTGTTGAACCGAGAAAAACACAGTTGCCAGTGATGGAGCACTCTTTATATAGCGAAGAACACGAAGTGCAACAGCTTGATGCATATCAGTGGGAGCTGAAATGAACTGGCTCAATTGTTGCACAGGGAAAGCAATGTCTGGTCGTGTGGTTGTGAGATAGAGCAATCGACCAACAAGACGACAAAATGAAGAAGGGTCAGGTAACACAACCCCCATTGCACGTTTAAGCTTGAGAGAAGCATCCATAGGCGTGGAAGCAGACTTTGCTGCAAGTAAACCCGAGTCAGAGAGAAGCTCTAAAGCATATTTGCGTTGATTAACAGTGATGCCTTTAGAGGAACGAGAAATCTCAAGGCCAAGGAAGAACCTTAAAGCACCAAGGTCCTTTATACGAAACTGGTTATCAAGGCACTGCTTAACACGTTGAATCTCAAGCAAGTTGTTCCCAGCCAGAACCAAATCATCCACATAAACGAGGATAGCAGTGAAATGAGAACCATGCTTTAAAGTAAAAAGAGAATGATCAGCCTGTGACTGAGTGTATCCCAAGGAAAACAAGGCAGAGGTAAGCTTAGAATGCCACTGCCTACTAGCCTGCTTAAGGCCATATAGGGATTTGAGAAGCTTGCAAACATGGTTCGGGTTGGAACTAGCCAAACCAGGAGGTAAGATCATGTAGACATCCTCATCTAAGTCACCATGTAAAAATGCGTTATTAACATCTAATTACTCGAGGTACCAGTTGTTGGCAGCTGCAAGAGCAAGTAGAGTCCGCACGGTGGTAAGTTTGGCAACGGGAGAGAATGTGTCAAAATAGTCTATGCCTTCGACTTGTGTGTACCCCTTTGCCACTAATCTGGCCTTGTGTCTCTCTATGGAACCATCAGCATTGTATTTAGTTTTGTACACCCATTTGCAACCGATGGAAGTCTTGCCTTTGGGTAAATCAACAAGTTTCCAAGTTTCATTAAGGGATAAAGCTTGTAATTCTGTGTTCATGGCTTGTTTCCAGCAATCATGCTTGATGGCCTCTTTGTAAGTATGGGGATCAACCTGTAGTGAAACATTAAAACAGAACCGGTGAAATTTAGGTGAGCAACGATCATAAGAGAGGACTTCATGTAAAGGGTACTTGACAGTAGGAGATGTATGGAGGGAATTGCAGTGAAAGTCTCGAAGGTATGAAGGAGGATTTCTAATTCTTGAAGGGCGACAGATTGGTATGGATATTGTGTTGGGAGAAGGAATGATATTTGGATTTGGAGAAGGATCTGTAGTTGGGTTTGAAGGAGAATTATCAGTAATTGGTGGTAAAGGAGTATCATATTCAAGTGGTGAAGGAATGGGAAATATGGAGAAATTGTTGGGTTCAGTGGTAGAAACAGGTGGTTTAGCAATTAAGGGAAAGACAGTCTCATATAAAACTGAATTTCGGGAAATAAAAATCTGATGGGTTTGGAGATCATAAAGAACACAGCCTTTGGTATGAGCAGGGTGGCCTAAATAAACACATTTTCTGACTCGAGGTGATAGTTTGTGTCTTTGGGAGGATAAAGTGGAGGCATAGGCTAAGCAACCAAAGACTCTAAGGTTGTGAAGTATGGGAGGAGTGGAATATAGGATTTCATATGGTGATTTCTGTTGAAGTAAAGGAGTTGGAAGGTTGTTAATAATGAGGATGGAATGGTTCACTGCAAAACTCCAAAGAGATTGTGGTAAAGAGGCTTGGAAAGCCAATGCTCGTGTAACATTAATGATGTGTTGGTGTTTACGTTCCACCAAACCATTCTGTTGTGGAGTCTCCACACAACTAGTCTCATGGATGATCCCTTTTTGTGAGTAAAATGTTGGTATCATGAATTCCTTGCCATTATCAGTTCGGATGCATTTTAGTGACACATTAAACTGATTTTCTATGAGGGTAATAAAGTTCTGCAATAGAGTTCTAGCTTCACTCTTGTGTACCATGAACCGAACCCATGTAAATATGGAAAATTCATCAACTAATGTCAAAAAGTATCTATACCCTTGGACTGTAGGAACAGAGAAGGGACCCCAAATATCAGCATGTAGCCTTTCAAATATCTTATTCACAACTGAACTGCTATTTGGAAATGGGAGTTTCTTTTGTCTAGACAAATGGCATATATCACAAGGTTTTGTAGCTACATTTGGTATGAAAGGGAATTTGGAAGCAACATGCTTCAATACACTATCTGATACATGGCCTAAACGAAGATGCCATATGGATGGATCATCTTTATTACAATTAACAAAATTGCTGGAAAGTTGAAACCTTGGCTTCAATGAAAGTAAATCAGTGGTCATTACAAACAGTCCTCCATGTCTCTCAGCTGTACCAATCGTCTTCAAAGTGTTGTTCTGCTTGATGACACATGTCGAACCATGAAAGGTAAGGAAACAAGCAACATTATCAAGTAATCTTGAAACAGAGATGAGGTTAACCTTGAAATCTGGAACATACAGTACATTCTTTAAAGTAAGAGATGAAGAAATGTTGACATTTCCAGAATATGAAGCAGAAACAGAATCACCATTTGGCAGTTTTATGGATAGAGGTGATATCTTGTGAAGAGACGAAAATATGCATCGAATATTAGTAATATGATCTGTAGCTCCGGTATCTAAAATCCATATAATTGAATTCATACCTGTGTTATCATTCATAGCAGTGTGTGCCATGTTTGTGGCATGTTCAGGTTCTGACTTTTGCATGAAATTGCAAAATTCTTCATATTTGTTTCTTGGAACTAAAATTTGCTGAGTCATATCATCATTATACTGTGCACCATTGTTATCAGTTTCTTCAGAAATCACAGCATTACTTGCATTCTGATAATTCCTTGAACGATAGCCTTGAGGGAATCCATGTTTGAAGTAACATGTATCAACCGTGTGATTGGTCTTTTTGCAATGAGTACAAAATTTGTTCCCTATGGCTTGTCCACGTCCAGTGTTAGATCTTCCTCTTCCTCTATTGTATGAATAACCACGGCCATGATAGCTATCAGAGGAATTCGCAAAAAGATTTTTAGCTCCCTTGCACCTCCACCATGTGTATCTGATTGGAGTTGTCTTTCTTGTTGTAAAACCAGAGAAAAGGCTCTGTTGATGTTAGGGAGAGGGGACATCAGCATTATCTGTGATCGAACATGAGCAAATTGCTCATTGAGACCTCTCAAGAACTTGATTACTTGATCTGTGTCTCTATACTCACGCATGCGAGCTAGATTTCCACAGATACAAGGAGGAAGTGGCCTTATATTATTCAGCTAATCAGAAACCGATCTATCACCTTGGTTAATCTGATGAAAGTCTTCTTGCAGATCTGATATTCTGAACATATCAGATTGGGAGAAAACGGTCTTGCAAATCACTCCACACTTCATATGCTTTATCGATCCAAAGAATCGATTGAACAATGGAATCATCAAGGGAACGGTGGAGCCAGGAAAGTACCATTGTGTTGCATCTCTCCCAGGCTGCAAACAACGGATCATCTTCCTCAGGAGCTGTGATGTTGCCATTAACAAAGGCTAGTTTGTTTTTCGATGTTAGAGCCACCTTCATGGCTCGTGACCATGAATTGTAGTTCTTTCCATTCATCAATGGAGAAACAAGAATTAAGGAAGGTGACTCATTTGGATGAAGGTAATAAGGATCTGCGCAATGGTTTTGATCTGCCATGATTCTGCAGATTATCAAATTTGATCAGAGAAGAATGCTTGCGGAAGTGATGAATGGTCATGCCTTAAAAGGGCATGAATGACGTGGCACTTACGCCTACATGGGATGTGAACGGTCACGTTTATACGGGCATAACATCTTGCAATAGATTTATAATTAGTATGAAAATAACTATATATTCATATTTTTTATTTAAATTGCAATATTTTAATTTTTTTTGTCAGTAATTACTACTTACATGATAAAAAAATCTCATAATTAAAGGCTTGTATTAATTTAAAGGGGGCGGTCGCTCACCCTAGACTCAACTAATAAAAGAAGAAATATGATGTTCACAACTGAAGACTTATATGAACTCAAAGGGATAAGATCATTATTTACATGTCAAAAAAAAACCTCACAACTAATTATTTATGTAAACTTAAAGAAGGTGATTGCCCTCCCTAGCACCTTTCTCATTCCACCACTATTGCCCACATTATGGATGGGTGAGCCCACCAGGTTCTTCCAATCAATTTGTTCTGTTTGATCTTATTTGGATATCAAACTAAAAAATATTGGATAGTTACAACACTTTTTAAACTTGTTTAAATACATAGCAATCATATTTTAGACTTTAATTTATGCACTAGTTAATTTATTCATACCCTCAACTTTATTTAATATTAAACAATATTAGGGAGGGTTATATAAATAATTTTTTTTTTTTACAAACTATATTATGTACTATGAGTAGTACACTGTGTTCTGGAATGTACTACCCCTAGTACTTAATGTAGTTTGTAAACAAAAAATTTGTAAATATAACTTTCCCCAACAATATTAGCCAAATCTGTGGTTTGTTTCATTTAAACGTCATCGACTCAACTATCCTAAAGTTATATAACAAAGTCTTTATAATACAAATATTATTTTTACTGAGTGATGTCACTCGCCAACAAAGCTCTTTCCACATTTCTACAATCATATCTCCAAAGTACTCAAATATTTTGATGACATATTTTGGATTTTGATGTTTCATCCCTAGAAGAAAAATTTCTCATCACTCCTTTTAACACGAGATATGATATAATGTCTATCTTTTTTATGTCTACTTTATATGTTCTTTTTTAATACTATTAGATCAAAATCTCGACTAATTTTCACTCTTTTTCTTTTCGATACTTTATCTACTCATCACTCTTTCATGTCTAACGTTGTTGGAGATAAGTAGGTAGAGTAGGCATGAAAAAAAGTAGACACAATATCCTATTCCTTTTTACACGAATGAATATTATTAATTTTATGACTTTATATTGTTATATTAATTGTTTTTAAATGTTTGTTTCTTCTTTGTTATAGGTTTCATCATCAGCAATGCATCAATGCCCTTCTCTATTATAAAGTGGAGGGCATTAACTTGATGTATTAAAGCCTAGAAACTCTGGTGTTGTGTGTTCTTAAGAGCTTATAAAGGCCTCCGTCTTGGATGTTGTGACCTCTGAGCAGTATTTTAAACTCGATCCGGTTATCAACTCGGTCAAGGCACTGGGTTATTCGGTTTAATTAAATTTATATTAAATTATATAATAAATATATTATAAGATGCATCTTGACCAACAATTAAGGGTAGCCTAGTAGAAAGTGGTAACACTACTCACTCCCATGAGCTAATGCTGTTGTGACACTAGAGGAGTGTGGTCCTAAAATACCCTTTTTGTTTAGACCTTGAAAATTAGGTATAGGAGTCTTGCACGCTAGATTGAATTGTCACACAAGTTTAACGCTAAAATATTAATAAAAATTTAGATACTTAACCTTGTACCCTGCTTATGATAAGGTATATTTGAAGTAGAAGCTTTTTATTTTATTTTTTTGAAGATAAGGGAAATTAAAAGCTCGATACAAAATCTAGGCTTATTATCACCCATTTCATCTCCACGAAGGAGAGAGCTACAGTCCATAAGAGGGGTATCCAAAACATATAAATTCCAATCATCTTGGTCTCGATTAAAAGCAGCAAGCCAATCAGCCACCATATTTCCTTCTCTGAAGGTGTGGGATAACTTCGTCATCCAAGAACCATCCAGGTAACTCCTGATCTTCCTCACCAACGGCACTAGCGGAAGACAATCACTATAACCCAATTGAATAAGTTGTATCGCAGTCAAGGAGACCCCTTCGAACCAAACTTGTTTAAACCTAGCATTCCAAGCCAACTCAATACCATGTAGGAAACCCCATAATTCAGATATGAGGACTAACCCACTACCCAAGATTTATGTGAAAGTCACTGATCCACTTCCCTGCATCAATACAAAGCACCCGCCACAACTAGAGCTCATTCCTCCATGTACACAAGAACCATCCACATTGACTTTAGTCCAACCATGCATAGGAAAGGTCTAGTGAACAAGATATTTGTCTCTAGTGTAACATCCCGAGCGCTGACGAGGGCGGTGAGTGATCGCCGGTGCGAAAAGGCATGGACAAGGAGCGGCTCCTGACAGGCTTCCAGCAGGGGGATTACATGCATGAATGAATCGAATCGACACCCAAAAGAGAGGGATTCCAGAGACTGTGCAGGTATGAGACTGCACAGTTTGGGATAGCTTATAAGAATTAATAGGTACTACCTATACTAACAAGATGCATCTGCTTTTCGGTAGCCCGAAACAGAAGAACTCCACAGTTAAGCGTGCTTGACTTGGAGCAATTCTGGCATGGGTGACCTCCTGGGAAGTTTTCCCGGGAAGTGTGCGAGTGAGGAAAAAGCACACTGAAAAGTCTCGTGTTAGTATGTGGGGATAGTCATTGATTCTTGAAGCGGCCGGGCGTTACAAGTGGTATCTGAGCAGGGCCTCTCTCCCAGTACGGTGTGGTTCGAGGACGAACCAGGCGGAAGCTGATTGTGACACCCCGTGTATACTCGGCTTGTTATCATGTCATCGGGCAAAAAAATTAATTTATTGCTGTTTTAATAAAAAATTACGAATAAGTAGTCGTTTTGAAATTAATTACGAAAATATAGCAGTCAAACACGCCCCATAGGGGCGTGACCGGTTGGAGAGAGACACGCCCAATGTTGGGCGTGACCGAGGAGAGAGACACGCCCACATGGGGCGTGACCAAGTTGGAGAGAGACACGCCCAATGTTGGGCGTGACCGAGGAGAGAGACACGCCCAATGTTGGGCGTGACCGAGGAGAGAGACACGCCCAATGTTAGACGTGTTTCACCAGGTGATGCCACGTATCACAAAAGTCAATAATTTGACCGTAAAACTTTGGAAGTCCATAACTTTTGACTCGGGTATCCGAATTAGGTAAAAAAAATTTAATTCAACATAACTTTTCGAGATCTACGTAATGACACCTAATTTGACCTATTTTGTCTCTCACAAAAAATTTGAATTTACAACAATGATACCATAATTATTAAAAATGACATGACTTTGTTACCTTATATTACTAAAAATAATCTAACATTTTTATAATCATGAACAAAAACTTAAAAATTAAAATAAAATGAAAAGCACTCAGTTAAATTTTTAATATAAATTATTCGATATTCTGTCACCGACAGATGTTAACTTTTATTAATTATAAATTTCATAAAATTCTTCATTCAAAATTTTAATATATATCTCAATAACATACGTAATTAACCTTATCATAACTTACCATAATCATAAGGATCTTTATTATGAATGTTTCTAATCATAACAGTTGTTTTCTGTCCATTAATTTTTGTTTAAACGTTCTTATGGTATTATTATTGTAAATTCAATTTTTTTTGTGAGAGACAAAATATGCCAAATAAGGTGTCATTACGTAGATCTCAAAAAGTTATGTGGATTAAAAAAAAAATTATCTAATTCGGATACCCGAGTCAAAAGTTATGGACTTCCAAAGTTTTACGGTCAAACTGTTGGCTTTTGTGCCACGTGGCAGCACCTGGTGAAACACGTCCAACATTGGGCGTGTCTCTCTCCTCGGTCACGCCCAACATTGGGCGTGTCTCTCTCCAACCGGTCACGCCCCTATGGGGCTTGTTTAACTGCTATATTTTCGTAATTGATTTCAAAACGACTACTTATTCGTAATTTTTTATTAAAAAAGCAATAAATTAATTTTTTGCCCATGTCATCGTATTAAATTGCGCTTAATTAAAATGCAAAATTAACTTTTCTTTTCAATTATGACGTCATTATTATTAACCAAGTTGCTTACTTAGTTCTTTTTCAAAATAATGCATGTATGTAAATTGCAATAAAGCTAAATACACTGAATAACCTCATGACATAAAAAGTGAGTATCTAAGTCACGGAACTACAACACATAGTCCGGACCATAATCCTGATACAATTATACAATTCGATACTAAAATAAAACATAGTTAATCAATGTGACATGGACAACCACCATGCTCACCAAATAAGGCAACAAACCCAACAGAGTCTCAAATCAAACAACATGATAATAAATAAGAATAGGTCAGCATCCAAGCATATCATCAATAACAGTATACATCTCAACTCAGATCCGGCCTCCTCCCGCCTGAGGTCTCAACCCCCCGAGTTACCTGAACCTGAAAATGTGCTCCAAATGTGGGGTGAGATCTCTAAACAGAAATCTCAGTAAGACAAGGGGTCCTCAAGGATCTCTCCACCCCAAGCTCACTTACATGTGCAATATAAGTTCAAAAGCAGTAAAACAGTATAAGTTCCAAAATCAGTGCAATGCAGCAGAATAATCATGTCATGTGTGTCAACTATTCTACTGGCCAGAGAAATGCAGAATTTACATACGTCTATTACCTACAATCAGTGCAAGTCACTACTTACACCCACCCACAGAATCACCCTATGGTATGTCTCCTACATACACAGGCTTACCGTCTAGGTGGAACAACACATGCATATCATAAGGAACTTGCATATAACAGCTCAACAACATTTCAAATATCAATACATGAAAACACATCATGCATATAAACCATTCCCCCATTGGGTACGGTGGAACCAACAATGGCTAAACCGAGGACACGAAAGCTTATCTCTTAAGCAATCAATCTAAGCCAAGCCCACACAAGATCAATGTCACCAAACAGCACAATCACAGTGTGTTTATATAATAAATAATCATAAATATTCATTGCCCAAGGTTCCATTAAGTGATTAAGGCTTTCCAACTTGTTTTAGGTGATTTCTTGCATTTTCTGCATGAGATATTCGAATACTCCTCGATGAGTATTCGAATAATCCATGTCTCCAGAAAGTATCCGAATACTTTCACTTAAGTATTCGAATACCACCAGGTATCCGAATACTTTTCATCCAGTATCCGAATACCACAAGGTATCCGAATACATTTCCTACAGTATTCGAATACTACTCAGTATCTGAATACTTCTTCACAGGTATCCGAATACTTTTCTTCCCAGAAAAGTATCCCAATACTCCTTCAAGGAGTATTCGACTACCCCTTGATAAGTATTCGAATACTACACGAAAAGTATTCGAATACTGTAAGAACTCGCACCGTTAATTAAGGAAATTAATTAATTAAATATGTGAAATTAGAAAATAATTCCATAATTGACCCTAATAATTATTATAAGGCTTAAATAATTATAGAAAGTGGTTAATAATGCTAAAAGTCACTTTTCTGACGAAAAGTGCAGATACCGGTTCTGCTAGTCGGTATAAATGCGTATCGAAAAAGTATCCCAGAAAATTATAATAAGTGCATGATAATTCCTAGAATAATATATAGGAATTGTAAAACGAGTTTCAAGTTAATATAATGAGAACTGGTGCCAGAAACTGATACTGCCTATGAAAAGTGCGTACCGGAAAGATGCTTCGAAAAATATAAGAAAAATATGTTAATTCTTGTAAAATTGAGTAGGTTAAGAATCCTAAGTTTGGGATTAAAATGCTAAGCGGTAGCTATTTTTGCTAATACAGTGTGGTTTGAGTTATTGTGCATATATATATGCATCTTGCACCAAACCCTAGGCCATGTGTGATGTGCCTACGTGAGTTTTCTGATTTCTCTCCAGCCTTGTGCCTCCCATTGCCACCTTCACCTCCCTTCCTTCTTGTGAGCCAAAGGTGTCACCTTTCTCCTTGTTCTTGCCACTTAAACACTTGAGTGTGTGTAGGGTAACCTTGGTGGTGAGTTGTGAAGCATTTTTGAGGTTATGCTTGCTGTTGGTTGGGAGTGTTAGGGGCTGTTTAGGCTGAGTTTGTGTGAGTGGGGCTTGTTCTTGGCTTCTTGAGCTTCAAGAAGCCACCTTTTGGCATAAAGGGTCAAGCTTGAAGTGTATTTTCGTAGCCTTGTGAAGTCAGAACTTGGGTGCTGTGTTGGAGGCTTCCCTTATGTTTCATTTTCGAAGTTTTGGTGCCTTGGAGGTATTCATGATCATCCTTTGTGTATTTTGAGGTCTAAAGTTTGTTTAATCCATTAAAAAGATGAACTTTAACCATTTGAGTAAAGGAATGTGTTTTTGGGTTCATAACATGTTGGTGGTTATCTGTTTAGGGAGTCATTGGACTCTCAATCGCTTTTGGATCCTTAAATTTGGCATTATGCAGAAGTTGGCTCGAATTTCTGCATTCTGTTGGAGAAGTATTCGAATACTTTCCATGTAGTATTCGAATACTTCTCCTTGGTAATCGAATACGCCTTGCAGGAGTATTGGAATACTTTTCTGGGAAGAAAAGTATTCAGATACCTTTGAAGAAGTATTCGAATACTGGAAGGTATTCGAATACAGTGAGGTTTGGTATTCGGATACTAAGGTATTCGGATACTGGGGGGAAAAGTATTCGGATACTTGTGAGTATTCGAATACTTTAGTGAAAGTAATCGAATACTTTCTGGAGATCTGGAGTATTCGAATACTACTCGTGGAGTATTCGAATACTTCCTGCAGAAACAACATATAATGAGTTAAAATGAGTAAGAAATTACTTGGGTAATCTGAGCTATGATTATTGATGATTAATTATGGTATGGGCAGATTGTGATCTGCTGTGTTTGGACATTGAGCTTGTGTGAACTTGACTTGGATTGATTGCTTAAGAGGTAAGCTTTCGTGTCCTCGATTTAGCCATGTTGTGGTTCCACCATGTCCCATGGGGGTATGGTTATATGCATACTGTGTTACATGCTTTGGATATTTGAAATGCTGTTGAGCTTTATGTGTAATGGCTTTTAATATGCATGTGTTGTTCCATTTTGACGGTAAGTCCGAGTATGTGGCGTCATACAAGACGGTGATCCGGGGTGGATGCAAGTGGCGTCTTGCACTATGTATGGGTATTTGGCGTATATAAATTCTGCATTTCTCTGGCCAGTAGAATAGAATTGACACACATGACATGATTATCTGCTGCATTGCACTATTTTAGAACTGATGATGATAAACTGCTTTTGAACTTATATTGCATATATAAGTGAGCTTGGAGTGGAAGATCCTTGAGGACCCCTTGTCTTACTGAGATTTCTTGTTAAGAAATCTCACCCCACGTTTGGGGAATGCTTATTTCAGGTTCAGGTAGTATGGGGACTGATGCCTCTGGCGGCAGGAGGCCAGAGCTTAGTTGATGATATTTCTGTTAGTTATGCTGACCTGTATGAATGCTGGATTTGGATGCTGTTTATTTTTTCTGCACTTATATGCTTATGTTGCTGTTGTAGAGACTGATTTGGGCTTTGTTGCCTTTTTTGGGTGAGCATGGGGTTTGTCCATGCCACTTTGTGGTTAGTACCTTTAGTTGGAGTTGTATAAACTGTTAGATGGTCCGGTCTACGTTTTGTAGTTCCGTGACTAGAGACTCATACTTATGTTATTTAATTAATGAGGTAGTTCAGTTAGTTGTCTTTTGCAATTTACATACATGTATGATTTTATTTAATTGGTAATGATAATGACGTCATAATTGAAAAGAAAAAGATATTCCGCAATTTTAATTAAGCGCAGCTTATTGCGATAGTATGATAACATTACTGGATATATACAGGGTGTTACATTTATGGTATCAGAGCGATGGTTCGAGGAAAAAGCATGTATGTATTGCAATGATTTAGATGTTTGGTTGTGTCTGTCTTATGTGTTTGCTCTGTTGGGCTTTATTATGATGATGGGTATGTGATCACACTGCGTGGGCCTGATCAACTCATAATGTGTGTAACTTGTGCAAGAGTCACGGTAATACCCAGGAGAACACGATAGACTGTTGAGGGTCAATCCGACCCAATCCTGACTGCATTGGTTGAGATGCAGGAGGCCACTAGATTGGCCAACATGGCAATGATGGACGCTGCTAGAGAAGCGAACCAGAAGGCCACAAAGGATTCTCTTGAGGCAAATTGGCTGGCGAACATGACCATGATGCGGGTTATGTTGGAGGAGATGAGGGTTGGTCCTGCTGTTGGCTAGTATCCTCCGCCACACCTCCACTGCCACCGCCGCAACCGCCTCCACCTAGTGTTCAGGATGAGACCCTGAGTCACATTGGCAGTGCTACTCATGTAGCTGAGACGATGGAGACCTTGGTAGGGCATGCTGAGGATCGTGACTTGATTGATCGCCGGCTGAATGCTTTCAGGAAGCATAAACCACCTGAGTTTGATGGGTCTTTGGATCCTATTGCTGCAGCGAGATGGCTACAGGCGCTGGACAATATATTTCGGGTCATGTGTAAGAACCTGCACCGTTAATTAAGGAAATTAATTAATTATATATGAGAATTAGGAAATAATTCCATAAATGACCCTAATAATTATTATGAGGCTTAATTAAGTATGATAAGAGATTAAGAATGCTGAAAGTCGCTTTTCGGAAGAAAAGTGCAGATACCGGTTCTGCTAGTCGGTATAAATGCATACCGAAAAAGTATTCCAGAAAATGATAATAAGTGCATGATAATTCCTAGAATAATATATAGGACTTGTAAAACGAGTTTCAAGTTAAAATAATGAGAACTGGTGCCAGAAACTGATACTGGCTATGAAAAGCGCGTACCGGAAAGGTGCTCCGAAAAATATAATAAAAATATGATAATTCTTGTAAAATTGAGTAGGTTAAGAATCCTGAGTTTGGAATTAAAATGCTAAACGTAGCAATTAAAGTTAATACTGTGTGTTTAATTCCTTAGTGGCTATAAATGCTAAATGGCACAGATTTCTAGGGCATATTACAGCCTCCTACGTGACTCCTTGCTGGTGTGTGAGCTTCCCTTGCTGCCACCTTCACTTCTTCACCTCTTTGGCTTGAAAATCTCTCAAGTTTGCACCTTTACTCTTATTTCTCTTCATCTTTAAGCCTCTATACACTTGAGAGTTGGCATTGTGAGGAGTTGTGGGTTTCCTTTATGAGTTCCAGCCACTGCTTGGTTGAGGAGTGGGCTGAGTTCTTGTTCTTGAGTTGTTGGAGCTTTGTTCTTGAGTTGTTGAAGCTCCAAGTAGCTTTCTTGGTGGAAAGGAGAACCTTGTTGAGTGCCATTTTCGTTTTCTGTACAAGGCAGTACTAGAAGAGTGGTTTGGTGAGCTCCAAGAGCAACCTTTGCTTATGTTTTGAGCCTTGGGTGAGTTGTTCCACCTTTGATCTTAAGTTTTAATGCTTAAAAGAGGTGTCTTTGCATGTAAATGAGTTAAGCAAGTAACCAACTGTCATATGAACCTAAATGGACCTTAAGATGCATGTTTAAGCTTCTGGAAATGGTAAAAATGGAACCTTGGAAGGATATTTTCGCGAAATGCAGAATCTGGGTTCTGTCGCGAAATATCCAGATATTTGGTTGTGAATATCCGGATATTGATATCCGGATATGGGTATCCGGATATTGATATCCAGATATGGGGATCTGGATATCCGGATATGGCCAGTGAGATATCCGGATATGACCAGTGAGATATCTCTAGTAATACATTTCCTACAGTATTCGAATACTACTCAGTATCTGAATACTTCTTCACAGGTATCCGAATACTTTTCTTCCCAGAAAAGTATCCCAATACTCCTTCAAGGAGTATTCGACTACCCCTTGATAAGTATTCGAATACTACACGAAAAGTATTTGAATACTGTAAGCACCCGCACCGTTAATTAAGGAAATTAATTAATTAAATATGTGAAATTAGGAAATAATTCCATAATTGACCCTAATAATTATTATGAGGCTTAAATAATTATAGAAAGTGGTTAATAATGCTAAAAGTCGCTTTTCTGGCGAAAAGTGCAGATACCGGTTCTGCTAGTCGGTATAAATGCGTACCGAAAAAGTATCCCGGAAAATTATAATAAGTGCATGATAATTCGTAGAATAATATATGCTGTGTTGGAGGCTTCCCTTCTGTTTCATTTTCGAAGTTTTGGTGCCTTGGAGGTATTCATGATCATCCTTTGTGTATTTTGAGGTCTAAAGCTTGTTTAATCCATTAAAAAGAGGAACTTTAACCATTTGAGTAAAGGAGTGTGTTTTTGGGTTCATAACATGTTGGTGGTTATCTGTTTAGGGAGTCATTGGACTCCCAATCGCTTTTGGATCCTTAAATTTGGCATTATGTAGAAGTTGGCTCGAATTTCTGCATTCTGTTGGAGAAGTATTCGAATACTTTCCGTATAGTATTCGAATACTTGTCCTTGGTAATCGAATACGCCTTGCAAGAGTATGGGAATACTTTTCTGGGAAGAAAAGTATTCAGATACCTTTGAAGAAGTATTCGAATACTGGAAGGTATTCGAATACAGTGAGGTTTGGTATTCAGATACTGAGGTATTCGGATACTGGGGGGAAAAGTATTCGGATACTTGTGAGTATTCGAATACTTTAGTGAAACTAATTGAATACTCTCTGGAGAGATGGAGTATTCGAATACTACTCGTGGAGTATTCGAATACTTCCTGCAGAAACAACGCGTAATGAGTTAAAATGAGTAAGAAAGACGTAATTACTTGTGTAATCTGATCTATGATTATTGATGATTAATTATGGTATGGGTAGATTGTGATCTGCTGTGTTTGGACATTGAGCTTGTGTGGACTTGACTTGGATTGATTGCTTAAGAGGTAAGCTTTCGTGTCCTCGGTTTAGCCATGTTGTGGTTCCACCATGTCCCATGGGGGTATGGTTATATGCATTATGTGTTACATGCTTTGGATATTTGAAATGATGTTGAGCTTTATCTGTAATGGCTTTTAATATGCATGTGTTGTTCCATCTTGACGGTAAGCCTGAGTATGTGGCGTCATACAAGACGGTGATCCGGGGTGGATGCAAGTGGCGTCTTGCACTATGTGTGGGTATTTGGCGTATATAAATCCTGCATTTCTCTTGCCAGTAGAATAGAATTGACACACGTGACATGATTATCTGCTGCATTGCACTATTTTAGAACTGATGATGATAAACTGCTTTTGAACTTATATTGCACATGTAAGTGAGCTTGGGGTGGAAGATCCTTGAGGACCCCTTGTCTTACTGAGATTTCTTGTTTAGAAATCTCACCCCACGTTTGGGGAATGCTTATTTCAGGTTCAGGTAGTATGGAGACTGATGCCTCTGGCGGCAGGAGCCAGAGCTTAGTTGATGATATTGCTGTTAGTTATGCTGACCTGTATGAATGCTGGATTTGGTTGCTGTTTATGTTTTCTGCACTTATATGCTTATGTTGCTGTTGTTGAGACTGATGTTGGGCTTTGTTGCTTTGTTTGGGTGAGCATGGGGTTTGTCCATGCCACTTTGTGGTTAGTACCTTTAGTTGGAGTTGTATAAACTGTTAGATGGTCCGGTCTACATTTTGTAGTTCCGTGACTAGAGACTCATACTTATGTTATTTAATTAATGAGGTAGTTCAGTTAGTTGTCTTTTGCAATTTACATACAGGCATGATTTTATTTAATTGATTAATTAAGCAAGTTGGTAATGATAATGACGTCATAATTGAAAAGAAAAAGATATTTCGCAATTTTATTTAAGCGCAGCTTATTACGATAGTATGAAAACATGACCGAATATATACGGGGTGTTACAAATACTTCTCAGACAGAATGCAGAAATTCGTGCATTCTCTGCGTAAGTCCCATTTTAAATGTCCAAACTCGATTTGGAGTCCAATAACTCCATCAACAGATGTTCATTAACATATTTAAGACTTAGATTATCAGTCCTTAACTCAAATGACCAAAGTTTCCCTTTTTAATGGATTAAACAAGCTTAAATCATGAAAATACCAAAAAGGTGATCATGGTATACCTCAAGTGTCTCAAACTCAGAAAATGACACTAACTTGGAGCCTCCAACACAGCTCCAAGGTGCTGACTTTGTAAAGCCACGAAAATGCACTAAAAGCTTGGACCTTTCATCATCAAAATGGCTTCTTGAAGCCTTCAATGGAATGAACAAGGCTCTCAATACCCCAAACCCAAGAGGACAACTTCAAACCTCTACCACAGCAGCCCAAAACTCAGAAATGCTACACCACACTCCCTCACAATGCTCAACAAGTCAGTGTTTACAACTTCAATGAGGAAGAATCAATGAAAAGGTGAGTTCTTGGGGAGTTTCTGTGGAGGAATATGAAGGTGGCAAGGGGAAGAGGGTGGACAGTAGCCAAGACTTAGGAAATTGCACGTAGGCACATCAGTTCTGACCTAGGTTATTGTGCAAAATGAGTATTTATAGTCTCATTAACTCTAACCACACTGTATTAGCATTAATATCTACGCTTAGCATTTTAATCTCAAACTTGAGATTTTGAACCTAGCCATTTTTCTAATATTTTTCATATTTTTATTTTATTTTTTGCAGCACTTTGCCGGTACGCGCTTTTACGTAGCCGGTATCAATTCTGACACCAATTCTCGTTATTTTGACCTGAAACTTGTTATGCTAGTCCTATATATTATTCTAGTGACATATACATACTTTTCATAATTTTTCGAGATACTTCATCGGTACACATTTATACCGTGAGCAGAATCGGTCTCTGCACTTTTCGTCAGAAAAGTGACTTTGAACATTATTAATCACTTACCATAATTATTTAAGCCTTCTCATAATTATTAGGGTCAATTATGAAATTATCTCATTAATCTCATAATTAATTATTTAAATTCATAAATTAACGGTGCAGGTTCTTACACTGGTGGGCATGTAACATCCCGAGCGCTGACGAGGGCGAGGAGTGATCGCCGGTGCGAAAGGGAATGGACAAGGAGCGGCTCCTGACAGGATTCCAGTGGGGAGATTACATGCATGAATGAATCGAATCGACACCCAAAAGAGAGGGATTCCAGAGACTGTGCAGGTATGAGACTGCACAGTTTGGGATAACTTATAAGAATTAATAGGTACTACCTATACTAACAAGATGTATCTGCTTTTCGGTTGCCCGAAACAGAAGAACTCCACAGTTAAGCGTGCTTGACTTGGAGCAATTCTGGGATGGTTGACCTCCTGGGAAGTTTTCTCGGAAAGTGTGCGAGTGAGGAAAAAGCACACTGAAAAGTCTCGTGTTAGTATGTGGGGATAGTCATTGATTCTTGAAGCGGCCGGGCGTTACATCTAGTATCTCTATGCAAACCACTACTACCAATCCTAACATTAGTAGATACCACGCTCTTAGCATAGTTCTCGACTTTTCTCAAGATGGACGTTATATGAAACTTCTCTCCTTCGAAGACCAACTTATTGCTGGCTTGCCAAATGGGCTAGCAGACCACTCCAAACAGCAGCTTCCAATTGAAACCTCATGATGAATAGGACCAATCACTTCCAAGGTTCCAATCCAACCATTCCGCTAGATCAAGCTGGAAGAATACTGTCTGTTTGTTAACCGGCACGATAGTCTCCCACAAGGACTTACTACTACTGCAATCTCTCATGACATAGAGACAATCTTCCATGACCACATCGCTTCTAGAGCAAAGCCCATTGGTAGGCATATGTCGTTCCCTTCTGCGAGCATTGGTAAGGAGGTTGCTTCCTTTAAGGAGCCAAAGGAAAGCACGGATACATTGGGGCCCTTTCCTGTTCCAAACATTCTTCCAGTTGATCGATACATTGACCAGAGATTCCTCAAGAATCGAATGATAGGAAGATTTAATAGAGAAAGTTCCATGCTGGAAATTGGACCAAATAACCTTATCCTCACCATTGCACTCAGAGAGAGGCAAGATATTAGCTATTCTCTGGCAATCCTCCCTAGAAATAAAGTGCTGGAACATCTCCCAGTTCCAGGTACCATCTCCAGGGGAAAATTAGTTGGTCCTCCAGTTCAATTGTTCTTCAGGTATAGGACTCGTAGTATGGCAAAGGAGGTTATCGCACTAGGTAGCCCATTTATCTCTCCAAAATTTGGTCAATTTCCAATCTCCAAGTTGGATTCGGGAACCCTCCATGATCTTCGGCCACACTTTTATCACGCCTTTCCAGACAAAGGAAGCATTTCTAGTGCCATTAACCCGAGGCCATAGGACATCCTCGACCCTATATTTATTCCTAAGGACATGGGCCCATAAGGAATCCCTTCGGGTGATGATTCCATGCCCAATATTCATCAAAGTGGCTTGGTTAAGGGATCTAACTTGACAATGACCAAGACCACCTTTATTCTTGTCTTCTACAAACACGATCCCAAGCTACTGCATAGGCCTTGCGATCATTAACAGAGGATCCCCAAACGAAGTCATGATTTCTTTTGTCAATATCTTGACATACCCGCATAAGAAGGGGAAAAGTAAGCATCGTGTAGAGAGCCATGTCCGAGAGGATAGATTGGGAAAGAGTGTCCCTTCCAGATAAAGAGAGGGACAATCTTTTCCATGAGCTAAGTCTCGTATCCATCCGACTAAGACTGGGAAAACAATGAAGCCTTAACACTGCCATGAACTAAAGGTATACCTCGATATTTTCCCATATATGAGGGAACCCAGAATCCTATGGATTAAGTAATATCTAAGACCCGAGAGTGGTTGATGTTCTTCAAAAAGAAAACTCTCTTGGCCAGAAGTGTAAGAACCTGCACCGTTAAATTAGGAATGTAAGTAATTAAATATGAAATTGTGAAATAATTCCATAATTGGCTTAGAATAATTATGAGAAGACTTGAATTATTATTATAAGGGTTTAATAATGTTGAAAGTCGCTTTTCTGAAGAAAAGTGCAGATATCGATTCTGCCTCACGGTATAAGTGCTTACCGATGAAGTATCCCGAAAAATTATGAAAAGTATCTATATATCACTAGAATAATATCTAGGACTAGTATAACAAGTTTGGAGTCGAAATAATGAGAATTGACGTCAGGACTGATACTGTCTACGTAAAAGCGCGTACCGGCAAAGTGCTACGAAAAATAAAACAAAAATATGACAAATCCTAGAAAAATGGCTAGGTTCAGAATCCAAAGTTTGGGATTAAAATGTTAAGCAGAGCTATTAGTGCTAATACAATGGGATTAAACTTAATCTGTCTATAAATACCAAGTGCCACAAAGACCTAGGTTATTTTATGGCCTCTACGTTAGTTTTTCTGAAACTCAGCTGGTGCCACCCTTCTTTTTCACCAAACCATTTCCTTTTCTCTATAGAAAACCTTTAAGGAACCATCTTTCTACATTGTTCCTTCATCAAAACACTATCACTAGGTGTGAGCTATCCTTGTGAGGGAGAGAGGTTGTTGTGTGCTGAGTGTAGTTACTGAGAGTGGTGGTTTGTGGGCTGAGTTTGTTGTTCTCATTGAGGAAGCCACTTACTTGTCATTGGAGGCTTCAAGAAGCCATTGTGATAGAAAAAGGTCTAAGCTTGTAGTGCATTTTCATGCCCTTGCAAAGTCAGAACCTTGGAGTTGTGTTGAAAGCTCTAAGTCACTCTCTTTTTCTGAGTTTAAGAGTCCTAAGGTAAACATTGATCACCACCTTTGAATATTCATGAGTTTAGCTTGATTAAGCCACTAAAATAGGAAACTTTGAGCATTTGAGTTAAAGGTTGATAAACTGTGCTTAAAACACCTTAATGAATTTCTGCTTATGGAGTTATTTGACTCCCAATCGCATTTGGACCCTTAAAAATGGATTTATGCAGAAAACAGCTCGAGTTTTTGCATTCTGTCTGATAAGTATTCGAATACTTTTCGTGGAGTATTCGAATACTCATCAGCAGGTAGTCAAATACTTTTGAAGGAGTATTAGGATACTTTTTTGGGAAGAAAAGTATTCGGATACCTTAGTGTAAGTATTCGAATATTGAGTGATATTCGAATACTGTTGGGAAAGTATTTGGATAACTTGTCGTATTCGAATACTTAAGTGAAAGTATTCAGATACTTTCTGGAGACTTGGAGTATTCAGATACTCATCGAGGAGTATTCGAATACCTCCTGCAAAAAAAGCCTAAAATCACTTAAAACAAGTTGGAAAGCCTTAAACACTTAGTACAACCTTGGGCTATGAATATTAATGATTGTTTCTGTTATAAACAGACCGTGAGAGTGCTGTTTGTGGACCTTGGCCCGGAGTGGACTCTTGTTGGGATTGGTAGCTTGCAAGGTAAGCTTCCGTGTCCTCGGTTTTGCCATTGTTGGTTTCACCATACCTCATGGAGGGATGGTTTATATGCATGATGTGTTTTCATGTATTGATATTTGAAATGCTATTAAGCTGTTAAGTGCAAGTGCCTTATGATATGTATGTGTTGTTTTACCTAGACGGTAAGCCTGAGTATGTAGCGTCATACAAGATGGTGATTCTGTGGGTGGGTGCAAGTAATGTATTGCACTGATTGTAGGTTGTAGACGTATGTAATTCCTGCATGTTCTCTGGCGAGTAGGATTTTGACACACATGACATGATTATATGCTGCATTGCACTGATTTTGGAACTTATATTATTAAACTGCTTTAGAACTTATATTGCACATGTAAGTGAGCTTGGGGTGGAGAGATCCTTGAAGACCCCTTGTCTTACTGAGATTTCTTTTTAGAGATCTCACCCCACGTTTGGGGCACATTTTCAGATTCAGGTACCTCTGGAGTTGAGACCTCGGGCGACAAGAGGCCGGAGCTGAGCTGACTAATATATGCTTGATGAATTAGTTATCTTATATGATCATGTCTGATTCTTCTACTATGACTATTGTATTTGAGACTTGATGATTGTGCTGTTTATTTAGAGAGCATGGTGATTGTCCATGCCACGTTGACTTGACTATGTTTATTTAAATTTGAGTTGTATAATTGTATCAGGATATTGTCCGATCTACGTGTTGTAGTTCCGTGACTAGATACACACTTAATTATATTATGAGGTTATTCAGTGTAGTTAGCTTTTGTTGCAATTTACATACAGGCAATGTTTTGAAAAAATGATTAAGTAATCAACTTGGTTAATAATAATGACATCATAATTGAAAAGGAAAAAAGTTAATTTCCGCATTTTAATTAAGCGCAGCTTAATACAATGACATGATAACAAATCGGATATACACGGGGTGTTACAAGAAGCACAGCAGAAACAATCCAGAATTTTGGAGATAAGTTGAGCTTGCTCCTTGGTAGCTTCTGCGAAGAGCAGCAAGTCGTCGACAAAGAAGATATGGGAGATTAGAGGACCATTTCTCCTCAGCACCACTGGTTTCCACATCTTTCTTTCGGTAGCTTCGTTGATGATATGGGTACGCCTCTCAATGCGTAGGACAAATAGCTAAGGAGATAGTGGATCCCCTTACCTGATACAATTGGTTGGCTGAAAGTCACTAATGGCTCTTCCATTCAATAAAATGTTCATTGAGCTGGTAGAGACAAACACCATGATAAATTCTATGGCCTTAGAAGGAAACCCAACTTCGAAGAGAGTATGGTGAAGATAACTCCAGTTCACATGGTCATAAGCTTTTCTCTAAATCGACCTTAATTGCCATCCGAGCTCTCATGCCTTTCTTGATGCGGATTGAATGGAAGATTTCTTGGACAATAACTATATTCAGAGCTATTCCTATCTTTGATGAAACTACACTTGTTGGGGAGAACCAGAGAGATCATATGAGGTTTCAAACGATTAGTTATAATCTTGGTCACCACTTTTTAGATGACGTTGCAGAGATTATGGGTTTAAAGTTTTTCATCAAAGCTAGGTTTTCTACCTTAGGAATGAGGCATAAGTAGGTCTGGTTAATAGACCTAATTTTCTCAAGGTCAACAAAAATGTCTCGAATCAAGGAACACACGGAAGCTTCGACTTTATGCCATTGATTTTGGAAGAAAATTGCTTAGAGGCCATCAGGGCCTGGGGATTTGTAGGGGTGTAAGGCAAAAAACATGCCACGAATCTCCTTAGCAATAGGCAAAGTACCTAGCCGAAGGAATGAAATCTTGTTAATTTTCGAAAAACTCTTAATCATGGGAATCGAGAAGCTGGGAACAAAACCGTTAGTGTAGAGCTTTTCGAAGAAATACACAACCATATCTTTTAACCTCTCGGTCTGATTCCCAATTGCCAATGTCATCTTGAAGGGACACAATTCTATTAGCCCTGCGTCTAATAACTGTTGTTGCATGACAGAACCCTGTACTTTTGTCCCCAAACTGAAGCCAATTGCATCTGGAACGTTGATACCAATTACGATCTTCTTGCAAGTAAACCTGCGACTGAGCTCTTCCTCCACACCTTGAAGTCTAGCATGAATTCTATGTTTGTTTTTCAAGTGAACACTGAATGTGTTGTTATGCCACTTAGAAGCAGCCTCTTGAAATGCATCACAAGCTGAAATCCAGTGGGTTGAATTGTCCCAACAGCTGTTGACCACCTCACCAAAGTTGTCACAGGTTAGCCAAGATGCAAGGAAACGAAAAGGCTTCCTAGTTCAGGTGTTGGGAAGAGTCTGGAAGTCTTTAACCAAAATTGGGCTAAGAATGACACGTTAAGCCAAAAATCCTTCCAAGGGACTCTTCTCGTCAACAGGCTAAACGACAAATCATAATAAATGAAGTAAACATGTTTATAAAAGCTTAAGGTATTAGATCTTTTGTACTTTGGTCCATGTGTGATTAATATGAAACTCCCCACTCACATTTGTGATTAATATGAAACTCCCCACTCACATTTGAATTTCATTTTCACCAGTTGGGGTGTAAATGGGCTAGGCCGGTCTACAGGGGGCCTACGACTTAACCTATATTAGGCCAAATTTAGCCTATTACAAATAGTAAAACAGAATAGGCCTAGGCTTTTAAAAAATAGATCATATGCTTTTTTTGTATATATCGGGCCTATAAGCTTACAGGTCGGCCTATATCATATTATTTATTTTAAATAAAATACATAAAATTATTATTTTAATAATTTTGAATAATAAAATAATATTATTTTAGTTATTATTTTAATTAGACTTAAACAGGCTAACAGATCTAGACAAATGTTTTTATTTTTTAAATATAGGTCATGTCAGACTTATAATTTGGGGCCTACATAGGCTAATAGGTCAGGTCAGGTCAGATCCAATATTTTTTACACAAGCCTAATCTATTTAAGTCAAAGCCTAACCTAGCCTAACCTATTTACACCCCTATCGACTAGTGTTGTCTCCAACACACAATTCACTTGTGTAATGCAACAATGTGTAGTATAGTGTTAGCTAATGCACTGATTAAGTAGATCAAAAAGGATTTAGATGCTCAGGCCACTTTAAAGAAAACAAGTGGCATTGATGACCATTAGTGCTAAACTTAACGGTTTAATATTTTATAAGATAGAGGTTATTATAATGGACTTGAGAAAGTATATTATCTTAGTTTTTTCATCAACCATTACCACATCATTTTATTTTAATGTGTATCCCCCTTTCAAATCCAAAACTAAATTTTCTCTTACACTAATAAGTAAACCAATACTTACTATTATACATGAGACCCAGCAAAATAACCTGGTTAAGATTAAGAGAGGACTCGGGTTTATTTAGTAGCAACATGCCAGCATCAATAAAAATTTGCAAAATAACCCTTTTTATTTACAGATTAATTACAAAAATTCAAAAACATCAGTACAAGAACCTTTACCATCACATGTTTTCATATCTATTGACTATTTTTGGAATACAGCTCATTTATCTTTTACGTTTATAAAAAGCATCAAGAGATTAGAATCAATTCCAGCATCATAAAGATTGATGCTTAACATCTTACAAAATTGATAAAAGCTGTTATATGTTCAGATATTTATGCACGTTCTATAGGGAACCTTTCCTCTGTCCACTCTTCTGCTCAATACGTCGCAAGCAAACATACAATAGTTCTAAAACCAGCATTTCCACTGGTCCAGTCAAATCTCCATAGATTTATGTACCTTTATTCTCAATAATGAGTAGAGATTCTACCCAATCATAAGTTCTGTTATCGTACATGCTTACTATCAATTATTTTTTATGATTAGCACAAAGAATCACAGACTAAGATGTGGCTGCAGCACAACCACATTCTATAATAACGAATCTTTCTCATTCTTATCACCCTTTTCATGTTTCAACTTGTAACTAGCTTTTCCAATTCGAGGTGACTGACTAGAACGAATAACTACCCTATTTAGATGCTAACATACTGAAATTAACACCAATATATGACTTAAGGGTGTTAAAGATTCAAGCTAATTAATTATAGCATGATAAGTGCTCGCTCCAAATAAAGAAATAACTGAAACAAGACCACTTCAATGTAAACAAGGTTAAATGTTTTAAGATCAAGACTGGTGGTCGCTGGAAAGTTTAATTACCAAAACATTATAGGCTCTGGCAATAAAAAGTAACTGCTGTGACAGAAAAAGATGGAAATACTGAAACAAAGGGAGTTTCACTGCCCCTTCTACACAAGTCTCAACTGGAAAGTTGACCAAATATAATCTGACGTATTGGACCATGTTGATCAGTTAACGTGATGTTGGACGAGTGACCCTTGGCCTCACTGGAGTCTTTGAAGGACTTACCCTACAGAATGAGAAGGAAATTCAAACATTATCAAACTAACTTTAGTTGAAACTTGCATAACAAAAACTGTCCTCCAGTAAAGGCACCAAACCTGATAGGCTGGGTTCCCAAGGGCATCCCACTACAATTTAGTGCAATAATTGCACTTTCAGCCTACTCAAGAAGAAAGATATAGCCAGTCAAGATAGTGGTTCCTTTTGTGCAAGTTAACATAATAATAATACACCTCACTTAAAGTAAAACAATAAGCAATGTTTTACAAAGTAGAAAACTAAATTCTTAGTAATTGCTTATGTTTGAAAGAGCTAATTTCTTGAACATTTTTTTTTTTTTTTACAAATTACTACTAAAAGTGTAAACGAAAGTTTGGCAGATTCATGACCATTACATTGGTTGGATATAAATTACCCTATCACTTGAGCAGAGGGGAGTAAGAAGTAAATTAACAAATCAATGACTCAATAAATGTCAATACAAAATAGATAAAGTAAATGCACTTTGCGAGAACTTTTAACACTAATGCTGGTGCATATCTTGAAAGGAAATACCCAGCGGAAAGACAATGGGGCTCAAAATGCCTAGGCGTATTACTAGAGATATATTTTTTTAAAAAAAAAATACCTCCGATGATTCATTTTCATTCCAATATTAAAGAAAAATGATAAAGACAAAAATCCTTCAATAGTTATAGTTGCCAAGAAGAACAAAAGCAAATAGATGCATATAGAATCCATAAGACAATCAAGATATGCCGAAAAAGTTATTCATATGAATTATGAAAGTGTACGCAGCCAATTAATAGAGCATTGACTGGTTTACTTAAGACTTACCATAGCAAATTCCACAAAAGCAATTCGAGTTGAATGCACATGGTCCCCTAAAAGCCTCAAGCGCAGAACCTGTAAAATAGAAAGGAAACATCAACCACCATTTAACTTCTCAAATAAATATGTTCTAGCAAATAGCATGAAACAATTATTTTCTGGTCTGACCTCACCACAAGCTGATTCAAAAAAGTTCTTCACCTCAGCTTGAGAAACCTACACTCAGATATTTGAGAAAAAATTTAACAATGCGTCAAGAGATTTAACTCCAATATCTATCTATGGCAATCATTGATGCATTATGTCATAAATTATAATTATCCTAGTAAACACATTAAAAATGGCTAATTAAGTCATAGTGATTACTTATTAATCACTCTTTGAATTTTGTTAACCAATTGATTGGTTAATTATTCCTAAACTGAAAATAGTTTAACCAAAAAGGGCGAAATACCTTTTTATCAATATTTGTACAATAGACAGTACGGGTACACATTTCCCGCTCATCATCCGACTGCAAGTTACAAAAGAAAAAGAACAAATTAATAAAGTAGAGAATTTGAAACATCACTTACCTCTCAAATAGCACATACACAATGCACAGCACAATTATCAATAAGTAAAGCCGGTTTTTTGTTTTGAGCAAATCTTCATTTAAAAGAGAAAAATAAAACTAAAAAGGAAGACTAGAAGATAAAAGAAATCATGCTCCAAAACAAAACAGAGATGGCAAACATGAAATGTTCAAATCTACTCCTTTCAACAATGCCGAACAACTGTAGGTGTAATGTAACCCTTCAGAAAGGCCCTCAGCTAAACACCAAAGATCAGTCAAATTAACTCTCTTATCGCATGGCAAAAGGGTTAAGCTATGACTTTAAAAAAACTCTCCTTTTCTTTTCAATCCAAATGTAGCTAAGTAGAGAAAGGATCAGAAAGTATTCATACCCTAGGGAGGAATGTAGGATTCACAGGAAGGATAGCAGTTTTTGAAGGAAGGACCCTGACTGGATAGTATCCAAGCACAGTACCACCAAGGTTTAAAGCTGCCCTTGCACCATCTGTTGAAACAAATTCCATGAAAAATGAATGATATGGGTTGAAGAAATAATAGTTTGTGTGTGTGCCCACATGTCTTTTGGGGGAAGTTGAAAGAGAGTTGGATTTGCAGTTAAAAAACTTACGTTCATCTGCAAACTCGACAAAAGCAAAACGAAGAACTGAATGTGGATCACCACAAATTCGGCAATCAATTACCTTCAATTCAAATGATGCAATAAATGTCATAATTACTTAATCAGGGTGATAGTTAAAATAAAAAGATTTAACTTTTCAGATTTAAATCCTAGACACTCAGCAAGAGGAGAGATATTACTGTACCACAAAATGCATCAGATATTAGGTCAGGAATTACATTCAGATTTCTTATAAATTCTTCCAATTGACTACTTCTGTTAGTGAAGACCATTGATTTGTCAAACAAAAAAGACGATTTACAATTAAAAATTAAAAGGTTGTACGCTAGTCAATATACAAGAAAGATGGAACCCATTCCACTGATGATCAAAGTAAAATCTACTTAACTAAAACCACCACCAAGCCTTATCCACTAGGTGGTGTCAAACATAGTTGTCAATAAATGCTCAAAAATGAAAAATTACCCCAGATTAAAGAAAAGTCATCATTAATAATCAAAAGTCATAGTCTAGACATACAATTACCATCAATCTAAAGGCATAATTAATAAGTCAATAATACAAAAAAAAAAAAAAAAAAAGAGACTGAGGCTGAAACAGAGGCTGAGGTGCTCTGTTGGGCTTGTTGTAACTGAGATGATGCCGTGGCTACACCATAAAGAGGCTGGAATTAATAATCAACAGCAAGAAGCGACAGAACAGAGGATGTGTCTCGGCAAAAGAAACACAAGATGGAATCATGGAAGACATTGCAGCAAAAAAAATAAAAATAAAGAGAAGTAAACTTGCGAGTATGAACTATGAACAGGGTCTGAAAGAAGAAGTAGACTCAACAGAGGTTTAGGAGCTGCTAGAAAACATGTTGGAGCTGCCCAAAAACATGTCGGATTACTGGAAAAGCAAGAGCTTCACCAGAAAATGCCTCTCAATGAAGCAACTTAATCCATCATTCTTCAAAGAATGATGGTTTTTGAACACTATTTTCATACAAATGGGGGCAAAAGTATGGAATTTCAAAAATCACCTTAAAATCTGAAGGGCAGTCAGACAAAATGGGGTCAAAACAGGGATTTAATTGTCTGTCAACCATAGTAACATGACAACCATGGTTTGTCCACTACCTGCCCTCGTTTCAGGCCGCTCTCATCACTGCAAAAAAAACGCGACGCAACGCTACTTTTGTCGCGGCCAGGCCATGCGATGCCACTATAGCATCATTATAGCACGCTATAACTACTCTAATGTGGATCATCAAAACCAATGGGCTCTATCAAAGACCAAAGTTTTCTTCAGTCTACCTCTACTTTTAATCGGACTATCTTCCATGTGATGGAATTCTAATTAACAAAAAAAAAATATATGAGGACAAACTTAAAGGAATCATGCTCAGATTAAGAAGGTTAATGAAAGCAATAAATAACTAAGATTCCTTCAGATGATAGCAATAAATAATTAAGGATTGAGATTTATAGCTCATATGATAAATTAATTATATATAATATATATATATATATATTCAGTGAATGTACATCTGTACCATTTACTGCAGCTAATTTCACATATAAATTTGATTTCTAGATCCTTATGTTAGCCAATGAAATATTTTCCAAATACAACCAGATATGTATCGAAAAGGTATAAACTTCATATCAGTTCTATGATCCTTCTATATAAGGTTCAGAAGAATTCAATGAGTTTAAATCAGAAACATTTTAAGCAGCATCCAAAATCTCAAAACTAACCCAGATTAGCATACTCAAGAATAAGCATATATCAAAACACGAGAAAGAAAGAAAGGAATGCTTTGCATAGCTGACGGAAGAAAACAATAGTGATAATCATGTATAAAATGGAGTGAACAGTTCATTTCAAGTAATGGGTCTCAGCCATGCTGCATTAAGAGGCATAAAGCCAACTGTGTGATAGAAAGAGCCGCAATTCCACAAAACCAAAGTATCAGAATAGGGACATTTTAGCCATGCTTAGCATATGGAACAAGTGGAAGGGGGGAACATAATCCAGCAACATAGGATTTGCAACGCTTAAAAATAAATGTTAATAAAGCTAGGTGATTAACCACAGAAAAGATAATAGTGACAATCATAGAACAAAACTTTCCAGAAGCAATTGAAATACTGCAATCAAATACCCTAGTTTAAAATTATTAAGCAATGTAATAATATCCACCTAATTGATAAAAAAAAAAAAAAGACTAACCATGCTATCAATCAAGACTCATAACTTACTTGTCCACAAGTGCTGAATAAGGCTGCAAGCCGCTCCTCAGTAACCTACACCAAGACAAAAGACTGCTTATATAATGGTGTTTTCAATGATCCGAATAGAACACTAAGCAAACTACATCAAGATAAAATTTTATTCAAGCCATTCTCACTTCACATACATGCTGATCAATATCAGAAACATATACTGTTCTCCTAATGCTATCTTCTCTCTGAGCCTTAAGTGTTTTTCCATTCAACCTTCTCCTCCCCTGGTTAAAATTATTTCTTCTCTGCAAGATGACAAAAGCACAAAATTTCAGTATGCACGAAAAAAGAATGATGATGTCATGATTACCTTGTAAAATGCTACCTCAATGATATCAGCATTATCATTTAAACAGAAACTGCAATCTTCATATAACATAGTTATAGGCCCATCAATGCAATCATGCAATATGAGGAAAGATATTCTAAACTGTAAAGTAAAATGAAAAGAGAAAAACAAATGTTTTCCCACGAAAACAAAATAATCACAAATGCAATGATGGTTTTATATTAAGCTTGCCATTACTGTTGTGTTGCAATTACCAAAATTGTAGGTAAATGCTAGTTATGGTCGCGAAGACATCCCAAACTGCAATATTGCAGCAGCAATTGCCATTGCAAACTGTAAATTTAAACCAGGAATTCAAAATGCATAATAAAACAAAAACAACTCCCCATGAAACCCCGACGTGCCAAGATAAGGATGAGAAAAGCCTTGTACACAACATTACCCATGCATTTTTTGCAAATACGTCATTTCCTGTTCGTACAATCACAAAAGAGCAGCTTTACCACTACTCCATGCTCGTCTTCTCTCATGAATTTAATACACATAAATTACAAAATTATAACATGGAAAAACAAAATCCATATAGGACGCAAATAACTATGATCAAATACCAGCGACTCAATCAATTCATGCCAATTTACAATTTAAAGACCAAAAAATTGTCACTTCATTGAGTACTTGGATAGTTGGATAATATATTCTAAGGCTAGATTTACATTCTGCTATGATGCCCTTTCTTTCAGATGGTGCAGTTGGATTTTTCCATATGTGTCTTTTATTTTTATTTTTATTTTTTCTAGGTCCGCATTTCTTGATGCTTGGTTTCCCTTACACATTCTTTCTCCGGATTGAATAAAATTTCTATGTTTACCACCATTACAAGAAGAAGAAAAAACTGAGGCAGAAATTTTCATGTCAAGTAATAAATTTTTGCACGAAAAATTCATAAATATAAATATCAAGAGAAGATGCAACACACAAAAGTCCCTACTTTCCCTGCATTACAAGCACAATCAAGCTGAGTAAGGAAGAACTAAGCAAAACCCATCACTAAAAACTAGCAGAAAAAAAATCAAGAAAGCTATCTAAATGAGAGATCAAGGGGAAAAACAATCATACCCTTCGATTGTTTGGGAAATTGTCATCAGCTGTGGGCTTAGTGTTGACCAGAAAATTAGTGGGTGAGAACTGATTATAGCCCAGATGGCGATGAAGATGATCATGATGATTGGGAGAATATGTTGCAGGAAAAAACTCCTTCGCCAAAGGATTCAACTTTGTGAACATATCAACCAGCTTCTGCACACTGAATTCAGATTCTTGCTTTGGTTTTGAGTCCATTTTGTTGGCATCAGCGGAAATCTCAGCAACCGCAGCCATGGAAATCAAAGCCACCCCTCAAAAAAACCTCAACAATTTGCAATACTTAAACTCCTAAAAAAAAAAAAAAGATATTTTGAGACCAAAAAGGAAATTCAAGGAATCCAAGAGATTCTCTTGTTCCTCAGCACCCCAGAAAAAAAAAATGCAAAATTTGTAGAAGAAAAATGTGATCAGATATTTTTAAGAGTACCCCATTTCAGAAAAATGGATATGAACAAAAGTACATTTAATCAATGCTCAGAAATTGCTTTTTTACAAAAATAAAAATAAAATGCGTAGACCCAGAAATGGTAACAAAGTGAATAGGGTTTTGGAATGAATCATTAGACAAGAGGAGCGAGAGACACAGAGAGAGAGAGAGAGTAGAGGCAGTGTTTGGAATAGCAAAGGCTTTGGCTTTAGCTACTCTCTTGCCTCTTCCTTGTGTTGAGTGGTTTTTTATTTTTATTTTTTAATTAAATGCTTGTTTGCATAGTACTCGTATTGTATTATTAATGTGTGTTTTATTTTTAAAAAAAATTATTCTCATGTGGAGAGTAATTCTCTTTTTTATATATTCATTGATATTTGTGTAATTTAATTTTTTTTTATAAATAAATGGATCTTACCTATAATTATATTTATGGTAAGAGAGAATTACTTTTCTATAATATAAGATTAATAAAAATCTTAATAAAAAGAGTGTAAGTTGTTTTAGTAAGTAGATTTAGATTCATTTAATGTTAAAATTTATGTATATGGAAATAATATTATAAAAGTACATTTTTCTTTTAACATATGACACTTTAAAGAAAAAGTGGGGACCGGAATATAAATGTGGGCAAAATATTAATAGGGAATGGATTCTATCATAAATAATATGATTTATATAAGATGATCTTGATTATTTTTAAATAAATTAATGGTGATGAAAAGCGAAAGAAAAAAGTAATAGGATAAAGAGTAAAACTAGGTTAATTCATAATTTATAAAATATAAAATGATTCACTTTTCCTTATCAAATAATTTAAATTTTTTTTATAATTAAATATTTAACATGATATCAAAGTGTCACTTTTATAAGTTCAATGAACTTTTGTATAAAAAAGAACTTGTGGGGTGTTGAAAATATAATATAAAATAAAAAATTGTTTATTGATATTCACCTAATAATTTATATTTTTGGAATAATAAATTAATGAAATGATATAATAAAATGTAGGGGAATCTTTTTTCATTTTACAGAAAAAAGATAATTATTTCAGAAAATACATTATTTGGTGGTCCCGATCCCATCATAAATTTTTTTCTCTCTTTATTGTTCTCTCTCTTCTCTTTTCAATGTGTTTATGTAAGAAATTATTTTTTTCTCTCAGTTGCATAAAAAAAACAATCTCCTAAAATGTTTCCCAAAATAATATGTCCGTTGGTGTGTATAAGTGTTTTTTTTTTTTTTGTTTTTTTGTTTTAATGAAACTCAAGAGAGAGAGAGTGTTAGAAAGAGGATGCTAATGCTCAATGTAGTAAAGCTGACGATGACTCAATGTTAATATTAAAAAAGAGAGAAGTTCCTTTCTGATTTTCTGCGTTCCAGTTGATTGGTTACGTCACTCTAGCCACCACTTATGTAATGGTTTTGAATTTGTTGAGATTCTCAATTTTATTTTATCCCTTTTTAGCCAATTTTTTTCATGTATAATTAATTATTGGCTTTTGGAAAAAATTATGAGAAGGTTTTTCACTTTCTTTATTTTTTTAGTCATTACACTTTTACTTTTTCTATTCCTAAATATTTGATTTTAAATGGGGTATGTAAGAAGAGTTTAGGCTGTTTAGCATCCTTAATTTTGTTCTAAGGCACAGATATCAAGAAGGGTGGGGCCAAGTGGGGTAAGGGTTTGTTGTCCTTATGTGTAGATTTTAGTGCACATGTTGATTTTGTCACCATCCACATATTAAAACTGGAGTACTCTTTGCTTATTTGCGATTTGAATTTTCCTAGGTGAAAAAAATAATTATATGATTATATTATTTGATTATAATTATTTTTTAAAAAATTATATATATTTTTCTTTTATCTTAGAATCAATAAGTAAAAATATTTAATTGTGATAAAAAAATCCTAATCCGATTATTTGCAATGTCAATGATTTTAAAGCTATAGATTTTACTCATTTATTCAATTTTTTTTGTAAAAAATTTATTTATTTTAATATCATATATACAAAAATTTTAAGAAAAAATCATACCTTTTTAATTGTTACAATTTTTAAATGTAAAAAATCGCATTAATACATTTATTCATTAATTTATAGATAAATCAACATTTGAATATATTAACGCCAATTTTTTAATTATTACGTTATTTTTCTTTTGTTTTTCTCTCGTAAGCCCAATATCATATTTGAAAGTTGGAAATGGCCTTGAAGACCGATGCATGCTGGAGGGAAAAACAAAACTTTTTCATTGCGGAACACACATGCATTCAAGATCATGCTTTAGTAAAGCATGATGTTACCTTGTTCGTGAAAACTCGTGATGATCAAGGTAGGTCTGAAGGGTTCAGACCCTCTAACGTTGATCCACACCACCCACTGCGTCTAGGAGCAAGAACTCCTTCTTGTGAAACCGCCAAGTGATCACTACAATGAGGCTTGCTAAGCGCACACTGTGTGAAGAGAAAGGCTAGGTAAGGGTGTTTGAAAGAGTGAAGCTTTCAATGTGAAATCTTCACAAAAGTGGCGCAGGAGAGGAGAAGAGAATGGCTTGGTTGGTTTTCTAAAAGCCCTAGAAGGAACATATATATATAGAGGCGCACTAGAGGAGCCTATTTGTTGAAAACAAATCAGATTTTTTAATCAATAAAAATCCTTTCCAAAAGGGCGCTCCATCAAAGAGAGAGAGAATAGGATTTGTTGCAAATCAAATCTCATCAAATCTTACCAACAACTTCCTATCATATCTTTATGATATATTAGGTTCAAAACCTAATCAAATATCTGATCATAAATCATCGTATAATCAGTTATATGGTGCGCCCCATATAGCCTAAATAATGACCAGATACATTTGAGTAGTTGCATTCAAACTTGAATCAAATCACTCAAATATTCTCCCAACAGATCATATTTTCTGGAGCTGACTCTGATGACTAACCAACAGCCAAATCAGCACCCCAAATCTGGCTTTTTCACCCTTTTACCCCTTATTAATTAATTAATAACTATTTTGCCCCTGATTCGAAACTATTTATCAATCTGCCCCTCTTTAATCGACTACCTTGCATTTTTAATCGACTAAATGGCCAAAACAGACAAAAAATGGCTGTTGGGAGATTTAGTCGACTAAATCTCCCTATTTAGTCGACTAAATCTCCATATTTGACAAAAAAAAGAGAGTAGCCAGTATGATTTTAATCGATTAAGTAGGGAGATTTAGTCGATTAAATCTTCCAACAACCATTTAGTCGATTAAACATGCAAAGTAGTCGATTAAAGAGGGGCAGATTGATAGATAGTTTCGAATCAGGGGCAAAATGGTTATTAATTAATTAATAAGGGGCAAAAGGGTCAAATAGCCCACCAAATCTTCTTAGATTATGTCCAAAAGATTAACTCTTGATATGTTCCAACAAGATTTCATCTTATCCTTTTGTTATGAAACAACTTTTCATAGCCAATTCAAATTCGAATTTCAAACATTTATATTCAAACTTTCAAACACTTAAATTTTAAATTCAAATTCAAATTCTAAATTCAAATTCAAATTTCAAAATTCAAATTTCAAATTTCAAATTTCAAAATTCAAATTCAAATTCAAATTCAAATTCAAATTTCAAAATTCAAATTTCAAATTTCAAATTCAAAATTCAAAATTTAAACATTTGATAATTAATTTAACTAATTAAATTAATTAGTAATGTCTTGGACTATCCAAGCCCATTACTTAGATCCATGCGCCCTCCACCCTATCTGTGGAGTTCCAAACTACTTCTTAGGCTAATAACAATTGTTATGCCCAATACCATTAATGCTAGAGCATCTAGACAATTAGGTGTTAGTGTGTGACCCATTAGGTCCAACATAGCCACTGACATAAATGGGCTTGGGCCTAATAAGCCCACAACCCATCTAATGACAACACAGAGCACTAGCAATGCTTTGTTGCCCCAGAACTAGTTAGATTAGTGACTTGATCATCCTATTGTACATATTTGGTTGCCGTATATATTTCCTTTCGTCTCGGTTACCTTCCCATAAAACCTAGGGTAAGGAAGCGTATCAACCCCTGCGGTTTAGGGTAAGCTTTATTCGAAATAGGGAATCTTCAATTTACAGACTCTAAAGGCAGATCATCTCATGATCTCTTTTACTATGCATAGATTCCCGAGTCCCTGTAATTGTCATCCTGATTTCTCCGGTTTACAGATAACCTAATTTCTCACAGAGATTTGACGAATTCCTTCAGCTTATCACCCTAGCCTTGTGTTCTTTCAGGACAAGCCCAACAGTATACCTATGAGTCTCCATGTTTCAGGCAGACGAGGTGCACAATCAAAGCATGCCTTCTAGAACACAGTCTAGGTAATAACTTCTGGACTTAGGAAAGACATACCCAAATATAAAGAGACTACTCTAATGATACTTTCTGTGAGAGTTCCTCATAGAGTCTCTTTGTGGGTTTGTTCAGTGCGAGCTATACCCTTATAGGTCCACCCACGACTTTAGCTAAGACTTCTCCATATCTGTAGCACATGAGGTCTATACCTTGTATCCATATACAAGTAGATAAGTCGTGCTAGTCTTACCCGAGATTACTGACCCCATTCTCAGTATCTCTAGACTAGGAACATAAAATTAGGAATAAACATCCGGTATTCTTGAATCCTCATGATTGTGATCTCATCACAGATACTCAAGAGATACCTATTTTATTCCACGGGGTTTATCAAGTTATTCATAATATATTAACATTAATATCGAGACAGAATTATGAAACAAGATAAAGAGTGCTTTTATTTATTTGCGACAATATTAAAAAAGTCTACATCTATGTCCTTATTTAATCATAAGATTGTCTCTAGGACACCCAAACACTAACAATATTAACACTAATAAAAAAATAGTTTCGCACTTTAAAACTGAAACTTGATCTTTATGTCAAGTGTGATGGCTTTTTGACCCTTATAACCTATGTAGCACCGATAGTGACATGGGACACGTGACACGATACGACACGATACTCTGACACGTTAATTCTAAAAAAAGTTAGATTTTGACACGTTAGGACACATTTTGATATTAAATAATATTTTTAATTTATGCAGTAGTATTATATTTAATATTCAATAATTTAACAAAAAAATGAATCTAAACTTATAATATTCATAAATTTTGCCAAGAAACATAAAATATCCCAAATATTTATATTAAACTCAATAAAATGGTAATCGTAATCCAACGAATCTAATAGTTGGAACTCAAAACTCAACGCAACGTAACATTTGAACTTCTTTTTGAATTTCTATAACGCGTGTTGGAGTGTCGGGAAGTGTCGGAGTGTCCGAGAGTGTCGGGAAGTGTCGGACACGACACGTCAGGGTTTTTGAAGTGTCGGTGCTTCATAGCTTATAACCATTTATTAATAATTAATTACCAAATTGACCTTCATTACAAACTATTTCAAAAATTTAACCCCTTCAAAAAACATAACACTAATCTACTCCTGTTTGACCGTTGACCACCAAGCTCGGGTACACCACTCCCTATCCGGGTATTTTTTGAAATTTTTGCCTACCCGGGTAGTAGTGGTGTACCCGTGTATTGTTCTTCGCACCTGAAAAATTGCTTGAATTATTTACCCGGGTAGGGAGGAGTGTACCCGGGTAAATCTCCACATCTTCATCTTCGTCTTCTTCAATCTCTCTCTCTTAAGTGGGTTTGCTTTTGTCTCATAGAAATCAGGTTGGTCTTTTCTGCTTCTCTTTCTTTCTCTCTCTCTCAACTGCTGTTCTTAAAAATACTAATTTTGGTGTTGTTCCTGTTTTGGTGTCACCTTTGATTTTGACTGAATTGTTATTTACTTAAAAGTTTTAATTTAAAAATTTATTTATTTTTTCTGGTAATGATCTTGTAAGGTAGTACGAGGTCTTTAATGGTTCCTCAAGTGTTTGAGATTCTTCTATCTTTTCTTCTATTTTCAGACCCAAATCTCGGTTTTTCCCAGCCACTATTTCTGCTTCTGTAAATTTTTCTAATTTGTATTAATTATTGGCTTGATAATTTCTTTCTAGAACCGGTTCGTTTCCATTTTTTTATTTTTTATGTTGCTGTTTTGCTTCTCTGCTTTTGTCTTTAATGGATTCCAAAATTTGTTAAAGAAGAGAACTTGTTCTGGGTTTGCATTTGGCTAGTGCTACAGGGAATGCCTATTTTTGTATTCTGCCATAGCTTTTGGTACTTATTTGTTGTTTGTAGTTGAAAAATTACTAAGATTCATCCAAATGTACTGAACTCTGTAATATCCCTTGGCAAAAATTCATAAACAATTGTTAGTATCCCAACTCGTAGACGAAGATGAAGATGTGGAGATTTACCCGGGTACACTCCTCTCTACCCGGGTAAATAATTCAAGCAATTTTCCAGGTGCGAAGAACAATACCTGGGTACACCACTACCTACCCGGGTAGGCAAAAAATTTCAAAAAATACCCGGGTAGGGAGTGGTGTACCCGGGTAGGCTTGGTGGTCAACGGTCAAACAGGGGCAGACTGATGTTATGTTTTTTGAAGGCGTTAAATTTTTGAAATAGTTTGTAATGAAGGTCAATTTGATAATTAATTATTAATAAAGGGTTATAAGGGTCAAAAAGCCCAAGTGTGATGGCTACTGTCAATATCTTTTTTTCTGGTAGATAAAAAAGTAGAAACTGCGGAGAAACAAATTAATAGGAATTACACACCTTAGCTAAATTTGCCCAAAACAAAAGACGAAAGGGGCATTTGGTAGAGGAGATTTTTTTTTTTTTATCCGAAAAATAATTATTAACGGAATGTAGTGGGAAATATATTTTTGCTGGAATGTTACTAAAAGGTGTTTGGTAGGCTAAAATTTTCCCGAGAATTTATGGTTAATTTTACCGAGTATGTGTTTGATTGATTGTAAAATATGATAACTCTCCCAAATGAGAGTTAATTTAGTATTTTAATGATGAATTTTTTGCATAAATTCCATATAAGTTGACCTCTTTGCATGATAATTGAGCTAAATATTGTATATTTATGATTAAGTTCTTTGAGATGACTAAGTATGAAAAATAAGACAATATCCCTTGATTTTGTGTAAGAAAAGATGACTTGTTGAGTGTTTGTCTTTGCAGGAAAAATTGACGTAGGAATGCTGTAGCAGAGAAGCTGACGAAGTAATGATATATCAAGCTCTACAACATGACAGTGTGGACAAAAGAACAACCGAACTTTTGAAATTCAAAAGTTAGTTATTCTCCAACCATACACCAGCAAGCAAAGGAAGTTTCTGAAGATTTAATCCAGAAATCACAAGGGTCAAAGGCAAATTCAAAGATTGAATCAAATCCGAAAATCCCAAAGAACAAGGACAACAAACTTGGTTCGGTCAACAACATTGGCACAAGAAATCCAAGAAGATAAAGATCTTATCCAAATAAGTGCTAACAAATCCGAAAATCCCAAGGAACAAGGACAACAAACTCAGCTCCTATTCGGTCAACAACAACATTGGCACAAGGATTCCAAGAAGATCAAGATTTTATCCAACAAGTGCCAACAACCCAAGAATCTAGGGATACGATAAGGCTGCAGCAACAAGATTCTTGGATTTTCACTCCTAACCCTAAAGCCTAATTATCCAACCACTTTTCCTATTTAAAGAGGAGTTCCCCCACGGATTCAACAAGCGAGAGATAGGTCAGAAAGGCAAGAAAGAAGGAAGGGGAAGAATGTAGTACCCCTCCCACGTTTTAGAGAGAGAAAGTAAGGTTCTTGGAGGAGGAAGAGCTGCTGGAGCAAGGCAGTGACGACGTTTTCCTACAACATTCGTTTTCATCTTTTTTTCTGTTTTCCAATGAGTTCTTTCTTTCTTTTCTCTGTTTAATTTAATTCCATTATGAGCTAATTTTCTCTATAGGTTAGGAGATAAAGTCTTACCTATGCTGTAACATTGAGATGTATGCCTAAACTTTGTTTATGTTAATGTTTAATTAGTTATTCAACGAGTTTGCTTAATCTTATTCATGTGTGCATGTCGAGAGATACATATGTGATATTGAGGAGGTTGGGGCCGAGTGGTTTCCAAATCCAGACCCTTGTTGAATTGTGTGGATTAATTAGGTTAAGAAAATTATCTTGATTAAGTTGTGGGTAGAGAGATCATTCACACCACATAGCCTTGAACTTGAACTTGAACAATTCAGTGATTAGTTTGGCCATAGAGATGTGGGAATTAGTTATTGGGTATATATGTTAGGTGGCCAAAAGCCCCAGCATACTTTAGTGTTCGGTTACTAGTTAAACATTGATATAGCATTGTTAAAGCATCGTTTCAGTATTGTTGTATCAGGGAAATTGATCCTGACCTATATCTCATCCATCAACTTAATACCTATTATTTTAGTTTACTAGTTTTCTTAATTTCAATTGTCTTTTATTCTATAAACCCAACCATCAAAAATTAATCTTTTATCTATTTTCTTTACTTAAATAATCATTGCTTTATAACTCATCTCCGTGGGACGATACTTGGACTCACACATCCCTTTATTACTTGTGACACGTGCACTTGCGTATTTGTGTGATTGATTTAATTGATTGCAATTTGCATAACAAGTTTTTGGCGCCGTTGCCGGGGATGATTTCTTTAAAGCTTTTTATTTAAGTGAAGAAATTATGTCTTCTTTCTATCTTTTCTTTCACCTTTCTTCTTTTCTGTTTTCAAGTGTTAATTGCAGCGTTTGAGCAGTTCTCCATCCAAGCAAGAAGTGAACTTTAACCTTGAAACTGAAAGGACATTGCAAGCTTGAAGGAGACAGCAAAGACGTAGCAACGCTACAACATTACCTGATATGGCAGGAGTAAGAGCTAGCAATGAAGAGCCAATTCAGTCTGAGATATCAATCAGCGCACAAAGAATCCTAGCACTCAAGAACCTTCATTCTCCAATTGTTCAACCAGAAATTGCAGCAGGAAATTTTGAATTGAAACCGGTCATGTTTGACTTGCTGGAAACAATTGGCCTATTCAATGGGATGCCTAGTGAAGATCCACTTCTCCACTTCAAAAATTTCATGGAGGTAGCAGATAGCTTCAAGATACAAGGAGTTACATCGAATACATTAAAGATGAATTTATTTCCCTTCTCTCTCACCAATGGAGCTAAGGCATGGTCGAACACACTACAACCTAATTCCATTCGTAGATGGGAAGACATGGCTGAAAAGTTCTTGATGAAATTCTTTCCTCACACAAAAGCAATTCTGTTAAGGAATGATATAGCAACGTTCCAGCAATATGATGGTGAGACACCTTATAAAGCATGGGACAGATTCAAGGAATTGCTGTGGAAATGCCCTAATCATGGTATACCAGAATGGGTACAAATGGAGACTTTTTACAATGGTTTTAACGATCAAACAAGGGGTGTAGTTGATGCATCAGCCGGAGGAGCTCTCTTAGCTAGGACATTCACTGAAGCATATGAAATCCTAGAGAGGATGACACTTAGCAACTACCAGTGGCCAACGGAAAGAATGAATACACCAAAGAAGGCTGTTGGAATGCTGAAGCATAATGATGTATCAGTGTTGGCAGAACATATTTCATCTTTGAATGATACAATCAAGTCATTCAACCTGTCTGCCGATGTTAGAGCACATCAAGTGCATGCCATAACCAATGCTATATCATGTGTTTTCTGTAATGTTCCTCATGTTTATGATAACTGTACAAAAAATCCTCGATCTGTTTGTTTTGTAGGAAGCTATAACATGAACAATCCATATTTAAACACCTACAATCAAGGATGGAGGAGCAACTCAATTCTTTTATATTCACAAGGACAACAACAAGAATTCTCTGCTACAACAACACATTCAAATAGAATTTCATACCCTTCTGAATTTATGCAGCAGCAGCATCAATCCAAACAGCAAGTTGATACATCAAATACGCTGGAAAGCATGCTGAAAAACTTTATGGCAAAAAGTGATGCCCTTATCCAAAATCAAACTGCATCTATCAAAAACTTGGAAACTCGGATGGGACAATTGGCAGAAGCAATCAATGTCAGACAATATGACACACTGCCTAGCAGCACAGAGTATCCTAGGAGAAACGAAGAGGAGCACATCAAGGCCATTGAAATAAAGAATGGAGAAGAACATGTCAATGCTATAGCAATATTAGGTGGTGAAGCTGTAGATGAACCATAAGTTATAAAGAATTACCATGAGCAGAAGCAGAAGGTTTTAAATCAGAATGAAGGAGATAAAGCTGCAAAAGAGGTGGAAATTTATTATCAACCCGAAAAACCTCAAATTGCTGGGACTGAGAGTACTGCTACAACAAAACTACAGCAGGGTCAGACCGTCAGCAAAACAATTATACCACCATCTCCTTTACCTCAAAGGCTACAAAAGCAACAAGATGCCATGCAAAAAGAGCAAACCTTGAGTGATCTTGAGGCTAAGGTGAAATTGAGGCCTATGACTCTACTAGAAAAGATGGGAATAAGGAACATAAGGTCTGCAAAGATGACTCTGCATTTACCTAATCGCTCCATCAAAGCATCAATTGGCATTGTTGAAAATATGAATGTCAAGATAGGCAAATTTGCACACCAAGTAGATTTTGTGATGCTTGACATAAAGGAGGACCCTACTATTTCTCAATTTCTCGAGGAATCATTCTTTGATACCCAAAAAGTTATGGTAGACATGTGGAAAAGTGATTTAATTTTAAAGATGGATGGAGATCAGGTGCATACCATTGAATATACGGAAGATGGAATAACAAACCTCGATGTTCCTCAATCATTAAGGGTTGGAAGCAAGCCCAAGGTCAGGATGAAGGAGTCTACATGCGAGAAGAGTTGGATCGAAGAATCAAAGTTGTTCTTCTCTCTTTGTTTCAAGCCTCCTTGATCATCAATCCAAGTCAGGCTGAAGACTATAAAACAAGCGCTTTTGGGAGGCAGCCCAAAGTTCAATTAGGAAGTTTTTAAAATTATGCAATCTAATTTCAGTATTTTAAATTCTTGTAATTTTTTTCGTATTTTCAATTATTAGGATTAGGATAAGTTAGTATTCATGTTTCTTTTTAATTTTATTTAAGATGTTTTGCAGGGAGAAAAGGGTACTGATGACCAAAAGAGAAGAACTCAAGCCACAGCAAAGGCTTGAGTTTGGAGTCCCCCAAACACTCAAGCCATAGCAAGGGCTTGAGTTTGGAGTCCCCCAACCCTATTTTTCTTTCTTTCACTCGAGGCAACCAAACTGAGTTTGGAGTGGCAACAATGGAGACACCAAGCACCCAAAGTGGAAAAATCAAGGCAAAGATGAAGAAATGGGAGAGGAGGTTAAGCAAAAAGATGAAAACATGGAAGATAACCCCTTTGGACCAATAAGAAGACAAAGACTGAGATCAGAACTTCCCTCTGTTTTGATTAAAAATGAAGAAAAACCCAGGTTGTCTTATTCTTTTCTTTTTCTTCTCTTTTTGCTATATGTAATCCCCTGCATCACTTATGAAGTTAATGAAAAAGAGGAACATGTTTGCTAGTCAATAGATTTTAAATTCGATAAATTTAAATTTCTGTTTGTGTGAATAAAGAAGTTAGGTATATGTTACAGCATGAAAATGAGAAAAAGAGTTGGAAAATAAAGAGTAACAAGAAGTTAGAAATTAATGTTGCATAAATAAGGTGAAACAGAGTGCATCTTTAGCTATGTTGTTATGATTTTTTTTGCTGTAGCAGGACAACAGTAGTTACGATGAGTGAGAGTAAGTGTTTTTCAACTTGAACTTGCAAAGCAATGGAGTCGTGAATTGGAGGCTGATATGATCAAAGCAGAAAGCAAATGGAGTGATTGAACATGAAGCACAAAGAATGAACTTGAAAGTAAGAGAAGCCGAAAGAGTTGATTGCGGATGAGGACTTAGGATTCAAGGTTTGATGGATTTGAATCTTACCATATGAGTAAGTCTTGAAGGCTATAAGGGTGAAAGAAGCCGAGCTAAAACAAGTGCAAAAGAACAAGTGAAAAGAAAGCCCCTCACAAAAAGAAAAATCAAAGTCAAAAAGACAAAAATAAAATAAGTGCCAATGCACATGAGCAAAGCTCACAAAAATAAAAGAGGGAGCCAAAGTCAAAAGAAAAGCAAGCGAGGTGGACACTCGTTCCTTCAACTCTGTACACATAAGATTTGATTCAAATTTGGCAAAGTATGGATACAGTAACTAAGTCTTATGATTCTTAGCTTGATGCTCTCAAGTGGATCAAGCCAACAAGGAAGTTATTCACACATACATACTCAATACTCCAGAAGCTAGAAGCCAAGAGAAGAGAAGCTGACAAAGATCCCAAAGTTGAAGTGTAAGCCAAGGTTGAAAAGCAACTCTCACGTGTACATTGTTGTTGGAATGCTACATCAGAACTGCTCATCTCAATAATAGTCATTGCTGCAATTATGCTGTTGAATTTATGCAGGACAATTAATCATTTTCTTCTTTGTTACTCGAGGACGAGCAACGTTTTGAGTTTGGAGTGTGATAACTCTCCCAAATGAGAGTTAATTTAGTATTTTTATGATGAATTTGTTGCATAAATTCCATATAAGTTGACCTCTTTGCATGATAATTGAGCTAAATATTGTATATTTATGATTAAGTGCTTTGAGATGACTAAGTATGGAAAATAAGACAATATCCCTTGATTTTGTGTAAGAAAAGATGACTTGTTGAGTGTTTGTCTTTGCGGGAAAAATTGACGTAGGAATGCTGTAGCAGAGAAGCTGACGAAGTAATGATATATCAAGCTCTACAACATGACAGCGTGGACAAAAGAACAACCGAACTTTTGAAATTCAAAAGTTAGTTATTCTCCAACCATACACCAGCAAGCAAAGGAAGTTTCTGAAGATTTAATCCAGAAATCACAAGGGTCAAAGACAAATTCAAAGATTGAATCTAATCCGAAAATCCCAAAGAACAAGGACAACAACCTTGGATTGGTCAACAACATTGGCACAAGAAATCCAAGAAGATAAAGATCTTATCCAAATAAGTGCTAACAAATCCGAAAATCCCAAGGAACAAGGACAACAAACTCAGCTCCTATTCGGTCAACATCAACATTGGCACAAGGATTCCAAGAAGATCAAGATTTTATCCAACAAGTGCCAACAGCCCAAGAATCTAGGGATACGATAAGGCTGCAGCAACAAGATTCTTGGATTTTCACTCCTAACCCTAAAGCCGAATTATCCAACCACTTTTCCTATTTAAAGAGGAGTTCCCCCACGGATTCAACAAGCGAGAGATAGGTCAGAAAGGCAAGAAAGAAGGGAGGGGAAGAATGTAGTACCCCTCCCACATTTTAGAGATAGAAAGTAAGGTCCTTGGAGGGGGAAAAGCTGTTGGAGCAGTGCTGGAGCAAGGCAGTCACGATGTTTTCCTACAACATTCGTTTTCATCTTCTTTTCTATTTTCCAATGAGTTCTTTCTTTTCTCTGTTTAATTTAATTCCATTATGAGCTAATTTGCTCTATAGGTTAGGTGATAAAGTCTTACCTATGCTGTAACATTAAGATGTATGCCTAAACTTTGTTTATGTTAATGTTTAATTAGTTATTCAACGAGTTTGCTTAATCTTATTCATGTGTGCATGTCGAGAGATACATATGTGATATTGAGGAGGTTGGGGCCGAGAGGTTTCCGAATCCAGACCCTTCTTGAATTGTGTGGATTAATTAGGTTAAGAAAATTAACTTGATTAAGTTGTGGGTAGAGAGATCATTCACACCACATAGCCTTGAACTTGAACTTGAACAATTCAGTGATTGGTTTGGTCATAGAGATGTGGGAATTAGTTATTGGATATATATGTTAGGTTGGCCAAAAGCCCCAGCATACTTTAGTGTTCGGTTACTAGTTAAACATTGATATAGCATTGTTAAAGCATCGTTTCAGTCTTGCTGTATCAGGGAAATTGATCCTGACCTATATCTCATCCATCAACTTAATACGTATTATTTTAGTTTACTGTTTTCTTAATTTCAATTGTCTTTTATTCTATAAACCCAACCATCAAAAATCAATCTTTTATCTACTTTCTTTACTTAAATAATCATTGCTTTATAACTCATCTCCGTGGGAACGATACTTGGACTCACACATCCCTTTATTACTTGTGACACGTGCACTTGCTTATTTGTGTGATTGATTTAATTGATTGCAATTTGCACAACAAAATATTAGTGAGAATCTGAGGTTATTTTACCAAAATAACCCCAGCTTTACGTTTTCAGTTTCGTCAACATGCTATCAAGTGAAATATTCGAGGTTCGCGTCAAAAAAGAAGAACTCAATGAAATTCTGGAAAATGAGAATCGGTTTTTTTTTTTTTTTTTTAATTTTTCATGTGTACCATATTTCAATGTGTTGAGGCAATGCAATGTTTCTTTTTTCAAACCTGCAAGTCCTGTCATGATGATGCAAGCTCTTATTGCATTTGGAACTTGTAAATTCATGAGAAATTTTTTGATGAGTGTGTGCAGAAACTGAAGGAGGCCGAAAGGAAACGAATAAATGAGTTGGAAGAACTTGACAACCTTGCTAATGTGCAGTTAGAGAGGCAGCTTGTTATGGCTTCGTCTTGGAGTAGAGCTTTGTTGACCTTGCGTGGAAAACTGAAGGGAACTGAGTGGGATCCTGAAAATTCACACAAGATAGACTTCAGCCATTTTTTGAGACTGAAAATAATAAACCTATCTTGTTACAATATGCTGTCAAGTGTACGCAAAGCTTGCAAATGCTTTCACACAGATCGTACGAAAGTGAAGGTTAATTTCGTCAACAATTTTGTGCCTGAATTTCCACTTTCTCGGGCAAGAAAAAGTTCCATCTAATCTATGGAACTTCTTAAGTGCAGACCGCACAAAAGATTGCACACAACATGGTTTGCCGGGAAATGTTTTTAGTCTTGATTGTTTTTTATTTTTGGGTACCAAACATGGGTTTATTATTTGTCTAACCATGGTTCCCTGGGGAATGCAAATTAATCCAGGTACCAAAAGCCCCCTAATAATAATCGGAGGGGAATCAAGACTACACCCATATACCATCTTAAGATGATCAAGGAAGAGATTTATAACCAGTCCGTACAGGGAGTGAACTAGAGACACTTCTCAATTATTGGGAAAAAAATTTATATTATTATTTATATAAGAAATTACGAAAACATAACATTTTAAAACTAATTTATGGATAACCAGTCGTACCCCAGGTAGGTATGATTGGTCACGCCTCACATAGGCATCACTTGTGCTAAGCCGCGCTCCACATAGGTATGACTCATCCGGTATTGACACATGGCACAAAAAAATCAACAGTTTGACCGTAAAACTTCGAAAAGCCATAACTTTTGACTCGGGTATCTGAACGAGATATTTTTTATTCCATATAATTTTTTGAGATCTACGCAATGATCTCATTGAAGAGGATTCGGTCAAAAAAATTTCCAATTTTTTTTAATTTGAGTATTTTATCGTGAAACTTTAAAAGGCCATAACTTTTGACTCGGGTGTCTGAATCAGGTATTTTTTTATCTAACTTTTTGAGATCTACGCACTTTTTTTTTATCTTTTGAGTATTTTATCGTAAAACTTCGGAAGGTCATAACTTTTGACTCGGGTTCCGATCTACGTTCTTTGTTCACATGTTTTTTTATTACCATAGAATATTTGGTCAAAAATATATCCCAAAAAATGCTTTATTGTGCCCCGTTTGGCATATTTTATTTTTGTGAAAGATGTTATTTAAATTTTTACTTTCCAACACTAAAAAATAATCCTCTAGGAATGTACCAGTCGTAGATATTAAAAAGTTACGTGGAATAAAAAAAATACCTGATTCGGACTCCCAAGCCAAAAGTTATGGTCTCCCGAAGTTTTATGGTAAGTTTGAGCTCATGTAATGGATTACATGGTTTATGTAATCGATTCATCATCCAGTCAACGGTAAAACATAGACTTGTTAATTTTTTTGTTTTAAAAGGGGCAAATGGGTTAAAAAGTCAAATAAATGTATGTTGTCCTTTTTTTGAAAAATATTAAGAGATAAAATGATTGTGTTAGTGGAATGTGACATGCATTAACATGCTTCTTTGTGCAGGCTGTCAAATAGTTTTATAATGTTAGCGTAGAAAAGGTTTTAAGACTAATAATAATTGTATGATTAGCAAAAAGATAATCGCACTTTCGGTGGAGAAACATCAACGAAATAGGAAATCTGTAAATTTGAAAAAAAATGATTATTTTTTACGAAATCCCCTTCAATGATAATGTCATTGTGTAGATCTCGAAAAATTATCTGGAACAAAAAAATCACATTATTCGAACATCTGAGTCAAAAGTTATGGCCTTTCGAAGTTTTACGGTCAACCTATGGACTTTTTGTGCCGCATGTCAACATCGGGTGAGTCGCACATATGTGGGGCGCGACTTAGAACAAGTGGCGCCTGTGTGAGGCGTGACCAATCACGCTTACCTGGAGCGCGACTGGTTGCTATAGATCCGTAAATTAGTTCCAAAATGCTATATTTCGTAATTTCTTATTTAAATAATACTATTTAAATTTTTTTGCCCTCAATTTTTTGATAACCATACTTGTATGCGAGTGATTGGTTTAGACTCATGAGTTGCATCACCCTTCTTGGTGAGCACTAATTGCATTCGTATAATCACAGGTCTCCAACCTTTGTGCTAAACTAATTTTAAACCTCTTAAGATACCCCATGATTTGATTGATAAAGTTAGGCAAATATACAATTTTGTTGGCGAATATGACAAGCCATCTTCTATCATGGTTCTACTCAATCCTCCATACCCAAAAGTATTTATATTTATTTTTCCTGCTCTAGATGGTGAGTCTCAGAGCACCAGTAAAGTTGTTCTTATGACCAGAAGGTCACAGGTTTGAGTTTAGGAATAATCCTCTTTTCAAAAAAGTAAAGGTAAGATTGTGGAGCCTTGTGCACAAGAGTTTTCCCTTTTTCTTTGCTTTAGAGAATGCCACTTGATATAAGCCTCAATATACATAGGAACAAGAATCTAGTTTTCTTTCATTTGAATGGCCCCATATGTCTTTTTTATCAGATGAGTCAAGCTCTGCTCATCTACCTATAAATCCAAAGTACAATTATTAAGAACCATAATGTCATTGTTATTCCAAATCTTTCCGTAAGTAATCACAAAAATCGTAAACCAAGGGATATCGTGCCACTTGTTCAGCTCATTGGAGATATTACATCGCAACCAAACTATAATATCCACCTAAAAGAATCATTGTTGTGTTTCATATGCAGGAGGTTGCACGAGGATCTTCCCCAGATGCTTTGTAGGAACCTATTTCTCGTAGGTTCCATAGAATCTCCAGATGGGAAGGATCTTTTGTAAGGTTGGACACATCTTTCGGAGACAGATGAAGCTACATATTGGGGGAGTTGAGCCATTTGTCTAGTGATTTTGCTCATTGAAGAGACTTATAATGGTTGTACGTCATTGCCTTTAGGACATTGGGGTTGGATGTCCACTGGTTGGTTTCATTTTTTATCCCGAGACTCTATTTTTATTCCTATGCATGATAGTCTTAACATGGTAGAAACAAATGTTTTTGTTAATTATGTCGAGACTTTTGGAATCAAAGGATTTATTCTCGCTTTAGAACCTCATCTAACCAAACACAAAGGTCTTAACATGGTTCACATAGACTCTTTTCTTATCTCATAAAAATCAAGCATTTGAATCATTTGTCAAGCTTGCTAAAGTTCTTGAAAATAAAAAAGGGTTATCTATTTCTTATATTCTAAGTAACCATGGGGTTCAAGTTTGAAAATAAAGATTTTGAAGAGTTTATGAAGATCGTGATATAAGTCATAATTTTTTCTCTCCTCGAACTCCACAATAAAATGGATTTGCAGAAACAAAGAATAGGATTTTAAAAGAACTAGTTAGGACTATACTCAATGAAAACAATATCCCAAAATATTTTTGGCCAGATGTTGTAAGTGTAACACCCCGTGTATACCCAGTTTGTTATCATATCAAATAACATGATAATAAATATATAGCATGTCAGAATCCAGCACATCATCATAAATGCATAAATCTCAACTCAGCTCCGGCCTCCTTCCGCCCGAGGTATCAACCCCCGAGTTACCTGAACCTGAAAATGTGCCCCAAACGTGGGGTGAGATCTCTAAACAGAAATCTCAGTAAGACAAGGGGTCCTCAAGGATTTCTCCACTCCAAGCTCACTTACATGTGCAATATAAGTTCTAAAAGCAGTAAAATAGTATAAGTTCCAAAATCAGTGCAATGCAGCAGAATAATCATGTCATGTGTGTCAAAGTATTCTACTGGCCAGAGAAATGCAGGATTTACATACGTCTATTACCTACAATCAGTGCAAGTCACTACTTGCACCCACCCACAGAATCACCCTATTGTATGTCTCCCACATACTCAGGCTTACTGTCTAGGTGGAACAACATATGCATATCATAAGGCACTTGCACATAACAGCTCAACAACATTTCAAATATCAATACATGAAAACACATCATGCATATAAACCATTCCCCCATGGGGTATAGTGGAACCAACAATGGCTAAACCGAGGACACAAAAGCTTACCTCTTAAGCAATCAATCCAAGCTAAGTCCACACAAGCTCAATGTCACCAAACAGCACAATCATAGTCTGTTTATGCAATAATTAATCATCAATAATCATTGCCCAAGGTTTCATTAAGTGATTATGGCTTTCCAATTCATTTTAAGTGATTTAAGACTAAATCTGCAGGAGGTATTCGAATACTCCTCGATGAGTATTTGAATACTCCATGCAAGGAAGCACGAACACTTGTAAAATCAGGGAGAGTCGTGTCTGACACGCTCCGACACGGTATAGGACACGCGGTCAACTTTTTCTGACATGTTGACCATTTCGACACGCGAATTTAACCGTGTCCTGACAAAAAGTGTTCGTGTTTTGCAAAATTGGATTGCACTCCTGTTTTTGATGTAATGCACTTTCGTTTTGCAAAATTGGACTGCATAGAAAGGAAATGAAGTCATGTACCTATTTTTCTCTGGTTAGGGACCAATAAGGGCCCCGTGCTTTTTGTTAGGGACTAAAAACGTCCTCGTGCATTTTGTCAGGGACCAAAATGGCCCTCGTGGTTTTGACAGGGACCAAAACGTCATCGTCTCATCTTCCACGGTGTCCCACATCCAAGCTGTGTCAGCAAACTAACGTGCCAACTGTGCACCGTTAGTTGGGCCGTTAGGTGGGAGTTAACGGAAGGATGAACGTGGCCTCTTTTTTGTTATTTTAGGGACCAATTTGTCCCTTTTTTATTGCTTGGGACTGAAAAAGGCTTCGTGAATATTGTCAGGGACTAAAAAGGGTATTTACTCTCTTTTTTTAAAATTAAAATATATTAATAAAGCTTCCACCTGATCATATCAATTTTATTTTTTTTGTCTTTTTTCCCCTTAAGTAGATAAGAGATCATCTCAACATCATTGTTGTCAATTCCTATCACGCTCTTGTTGTATCTCCTTCTCTCTGATCTCTCTCTCTAATATGATTTGATCTCTCTATCTGATATTATATCTCTTTCTCATCCCAGTTCTTATTTTTATTATTAAAGCTTCCATCTTTATAACGTGTTGATGGGTATTATTAATTTAGTTTCATTTTTTTGTTAAATTATTAAATATTAAATGAAATATACACTATATAAATTAAAAATATTATTTAATATTAAAACGTGTCCCAACGTGTCCAAATCCATAATTTTTTAAGATTGACGTGTCGGAGTGTCGTGTCACGTGTCACGTGTCGTATTGGTGCTACATAGACTCCATGTCTCCAGAAAGTATTTGAATACTTTCACTTAAGTATCCGAATACTTTTCATTCAGTATCCGAATACTACTAGGTATTCGAATACAATACTTAGTATCCGAATACTACCCAGTATCCGAATACTTCTTCACAGGTATCTGACACGAGCTGTCGAACTCGCGCAAATTAAAAATTATTTTTTAATTAGGGTTCAGAAAATTTGCAGTAAAGTGAAAACCCTAAGTCGTCTCTCAAGGAAATTGTTTTGGTTAAAATTGCTTATGAGAACAGAAAATTAAAAGGGGGGTTTGTTTTGATTTCAGTTTGATAATTTAAAAAGGCAAAATGTAAAATTGTATGTAAAATTCGTAATTAAAAATAACCAACCTAAGGTTTGGGTTCCATGGACGTCTTTCCTCGGATAAGAAGATATCAGAATCGTGATTGATTTGTTAATCGGATCAGAATCCTTATTTCCAATTGACAACCCTCTTTAAGCGATCGCTTAGCATTTGATCAAAGACGATGCTTCTACTCATACAATCGCAGAGTATCAGCCCGCTTGATTTAAGGTCATAGGGTCAATCAACCTAATCATCAAATCTGATGATTAATCCCTTTCCATAATCGCAATCACGAACCTCAGATTGAATATCCACGATCGCACGATATCAATCTGAGTTGAGAGGGGAAACAAAACTGATTTGAAATAAATGCAGATCCTCAAGACTAATCCATGGAATCCATTACCCTTAGGTTGATTAAAAGGTTCTTAGCCTCGCATGGCTAAGGTAAACATGATTAAAATAAAAAGAAGAAGAAGAAAAAGAGATGAAGAACGCAATTGAATAAAAATTCAGAGAGAACTTTTCTGTAGTACAAAACTGACTACCGAAGGGTTTCCTAGAGTCCCCCTTAAATAGCCGTCACGCAGGACGGCTAGGGTTTCACCGCTTCAGCCCAAACATAAAATAAAAGCTAAATAAAATAAAATAAAATAAACAATAAAACATGGCCTTGGGCCCTAAACACATTGGGTCCTAATGTGAATTACAAGTTCAAACGTCAAAATAAAATTCCAGCAAAACACGTCATCTTGAGATCAAGTTTCGACCATCTTCCCGTCCGAATTGAGCTTCAGTAGCTGAAATAGCGATTGTAGCCCTATCTGTTAGCTGCAAAAAGAAACAAGAACGGAGCCACTCGGACATCTGTAGAGTGAGATATGGTCAAAATACGGAAGTAGTGTAAATCTGGAAAATTATGACGAAAATCAATTAAACCCAACTAAAATCTAGAATTGTGAATTGACCCAAAAAACCTTTATTTAATTCAAATAAATCATAAAAATGCCAACCAAGAGTAGTAAATAAGTGTAACAAAATATGAGTTATCAAATTCCCCCACACTTATCTTTTTGCACTCCTGGGCAAAAACAAACTAAAATTGAAAGCAAAGACTAAGATCAACCAATCCATTCTAACAACTATGAAGCATACAGAAAATGTACAAAGATCACAAGTCTTCCACAGGTAAATCAATCAGGACAGAAATTCCCTAATCTCAAATCACAAGACCTACTAACTTCAACTGCTAACTGCACAAAAATGGTTCCTCACAAGATGCTCTCAATTTTTTCTCTCAAATGTATCAGTTAATTCAGTATATCACTCAAATAAACTCAAAGAATCATCCTACCATAGGCTTGCTCAAGTTCTACTTCTCCTCTGCTCATAACACATGCATGCACAAATCAAGAGGGCTTTATGCAGGGTTGTAATGGGGCTGAGGTAAAGGTATGGATGAATATGGAAGAGAAAGCTAAACACCCCAGAAATTCACACAGAGCAAAAGTTAAGAACTGAACTAAGAACATAAAACAACGATACTAAAAGATAAACACTTTTTATGTTTTTTTGTTTTTTTTATGTTTTTTTGTTTTTTTGTTTTTTGTTTTTTTGTTTTTTTGTTTTTTGTTTTTTTGTTTTTGTTTTTGAAGAAGTAAAACCACATAGCAGAAATGAATCAGATGGCCACCCCCCACACTTAAACTTTTGTCCGTCTCGGGCAAACCCCCATACTTAAACACAACATCACAATGAAACTAATGCTCAGTAAAACTCCAGGGTGTGGAATTAATTGGTTTTTCACTTAGGCTTGTAATGCGGCTTAAGAAATAAAGGAAATAAAGGCTCAAAAGGGCTCACCAAGGGATAATAACATAAAGGATGGCTATCTGGCTAAAGTGGGTAAAGAAAGAAAGAATGCCTCAATCATATTCATGCATGCAAGTGAAAAATGCAGTTTCAAAATGAACAAGAGCAAGTTCTAGAGGACAACAATCAAGAGCAGAAACACACAAGAAAGAAAGCATGGCCAGAAGATATGCCATGTATGCGGGCTCAAAACCTCACAAGGGTAAACCAAGTCATGCAATCAACAGGTAGTTGTAATCCAAGAATCGAGATCAAAGCCTAACAGATTATGCTATCAAACACTGTGATCTAAGTCTACTCCATGTACCACTCAATAATTACCAGAAAGAAAAGGAAAATCTACCTATGAAAAATCATAAACTAAAAGAAAGAAAGGAAAAGAAAAATAAAAATGCAAATAACAGAAAGAAAAGAAAAAGAAGGAAGAGAACTCCCTGAACTCCTTAAAGAGAATAAGCAACATCAAGCAGACTCTCAAACTGTTCTGAGCTCTTGCTGGAAACCAGTTCATTTTTTTCTGATTTGCCACTACAGTCACTCCAGACTTCTTGGGAACCACTTGAAACGGGCTGACCCACCAGCTATCTGAAATGGGATAAATGATGTCGGCCTGTATCGGCAATGTCAGAAGCTTTTCCTCCCGCTCAGGTAGAAGGGTCTTGGCCACTATCACAGGTAACTGTTCATTTTCCTCCAGATATGCATACTTCAGATGGTCAGGTAGATCCTTCACTTCCAACTTAGGTGGCTGCTCAGTGGATGGAAGAAGTCTAGTGGGTGCAGGTTCTGCAGAAAACACATTAACATCTATGCCTGCAGTCAAATTCTCAGAAATAGAATCATCAATAATTTCAACAGGTAACTCAGATAATGCAGATTCGCACTCAGAATCAGATTCATCAATAAGTGCATCGTTAAAACCAGAAAGATGTGATGCTATTTCAGCACACACAATGCACTCTTGACTATCACTACAATCACAGAAATCAGAACCATGAATAGATGAAAAATCAGAAAAATCAGCAAGGAATTCAGGAGAAAAATCCTCAACAACTTCATCTATCACATCAATGCAGAAAACAGGATGATCAGATGTATCAGTGCTCTGCTTCTTGGAGCTAGTGTCACTTCCCTTAGATGACTCAGCAGCAGTGTGGTTTGGCTCCTCCATATGCTTACCAGACCGCAGAGTAATAGCACTCACATTTTCGCTTCCTTTTGAATTTGGAACTGTTTGGGATGAAAGGGATCTGCCACTTGCTTGTTGATTTTGACTCATTGACTTTGCAAGTTGGCCAATCTGTGTTTGCAGATTCTGGAGGGAAGACTCAGTAATCTGCTGGAACTGCAGATTGATAGTTGCCATCTGCTTCACTAAATCCTCCAAAGAAGGACCATTGCTACTGGCTTGCTGCTGCATTAGCGGCTGCTGCATTGGCTGTGGAGGTGCAAATTGTTGAAAATTTTGCCTCTGCTGAGAAGGTGCAAACTGCTCCCTCTGTTGGAATGGTGCACTTTGCTGGTTCTGATTCCAATTGAGATCTGGATGATTTTTCCAGCCAGGATTATATGCATTAGAGAAAGGATTGTTTTGCTGCTGCAGCTGCATCTGCTGGTATTGTGGCTTTCCAGAAAAAAACTGCAGCAACAGACTGATCAGCTTGGAAACCGCTGTCTGGAAAGGAAGGACAAGCATCTGTAGGGTGAAAAATTGGATTCATAGCAAACAGAAGCAAAAATAAATCTACTAAAAATAATAAATGAACTCAGAATGATATGAGACCAACTCTTCTAAACTCTAAATGACCCTACGGACTCAAAAATCAAATAAAATTTTTTCAAAAAATAAAATAAAATACTAAACAAACGAATTCGGCAAAAATAGGGCCTGATCCGTGGGGCAAAGCCCCACGATTTTTGACAGGGATGATCTTCTTCTTCAGGTCACCAATTTTCAGAGCGATCAGAGAAAGTTGAACAAGTTCAGAAATACCTGATATGTCTTGAAACGACAAAGAAACAGCAAAAACGGTTAGTCAACGACAGAATTTTGCAAAATTAAGGGTCACCTCACACCCTTTAGGGTGTGAATTATGTTCAGAAGGTCGAATTCCTTTGGGAATAGAACTCCCAAAGCCAATATCTCAAACTGAAGTTTTACCGATTTTCCCAAATTTGCACAAAACTGCCCAAAACGTAAACCGTAATGCAGAAAACACAAAAACTGAGAAAAGATGCATATGCAGAATCAAATCCCGATGCAGAATCAAAGGTGCAGAAATCGGAATCAAAAACACGAATGAGCGCAACCGCATAAACAAGGACATGTGCGCAAAAATAAATGATTTTTCTTTTTCGATTTTTTTTTTAAAGAAAAATGAAAATTAAAGAAAAAAAAATGATCAAGAATCATAAAACGATTTAGACCGATGCAATTTCCCCGGCAACGGCGCCAAATTTGACACGAACTGTCGAACTCGTGCAAATTAAAAATTATTTTTTAATTAGGGTTCAGAAAATTTGCAGTAAAGTGGAAACCCTAAGTCGTCTCTCAAGGAAATTGTTTTGGTTAAAATCGCTTATGAGAACAGAAAATTAAAAGGGGGTTTTGTTTTGATTTCAGTTTGATAATTTAAAAAGGCAGAATGTAAAATTGTATGTAAAATTTGTAATTAAAAATAACCAACCTAAGGTTTGGGTTCCATGGACGTCTTTCCTCGGATAAGAAGATATCAGAATCGTGATTGATTTGTCAATCGGATCAGAATCCTTATTTCCAATTGACAACCCTCTTTAAGCGATCGCTTAGCATTTGATCAAAGACGATGCTTCTACTCATGCAATCGCAGAGTATCAGCCCGCTTGATTTAAGGTCATAGGGTCAATCAACCTAATCATCAAATCTGATGATTAATCCCTTTCCATAATCGCAATCGCGAACCTCAGATTGAATATCCACGATCACACGATATCAATCTGAGTTGAGAGGGGAAACAAAACTGATTTGAAATAAATGCAGATCCTCAAGACTAATCCATGGAATCCATTACCCTTAGGTTGATTAAAAGGTTCTTAGCCTCGCATGGCTAAGGTAAACATGATTAAAATAAAAAGAAGAAGAAGAAAAAGAGATGAAGAACGCAATTGAATAAAAACTCAGAGAGAACTTTTCTGTTGTACAAAACTGACTACCGAAGGGTTTCCTAGAGTCCCCCTTAAATAGCCGTCACGCAGGACGACTAGGGTTTCACCGCTTCAGCCCAAACATAAAATAAAAGCTAAATAAAATAAAATAAAATAAACAATAAAACATGGCCTTGGGCCCTAAACACATTGGGTCCTAATGTGAATTACAAGTTCAAACGTCAAAAATAAAATTCCAGCAAAACACGTCATCTTGAGATCAAGTTGCGACCATCTTCCCGTCCGAATTGGGCTTCAGTAGCTGAAATAGAGATTGTAGCCCTATCTGTTAGCTGCAAAAAGCAACAAGAACAGAGTCAATCTGACATCTGTAGAGTGAGATATGGTCAAAATAAGGAAGTAGTGTAAATCTGGAAAATTATGACGAAAATCAATTAAACCCAACTAAAATCTAGAATTGTGAATTGATCCAAAAAACCTTTATTTAATTCAAATAAATCATAAAAATGCCAACCAAGAGTAATAAATAAGTGTAACAAAATATGAGTTATCAGTATCCGAATACTTTTCTTCCCAGAAAGTATCCCAATACTCCTTCAAGGAGTATTCGATTACCCGCTGATTAGTATTCGAATACTACACGAAAAGTATTCGAATACTTATCAGACAGAATGCAGAAACTCGAGTCGTTCACTGCATAATTCCATTTTTAAGGGTCCTAAAGCGATTTGGAGTCCGATAACTCCGTAAACAGATGTTCATTAACATATTTTAGACTTAGCTTATCAGTCCATAGCTCAAATGATCAAAGTTTCCCTTTTTAACGGATTAAACAAGCTCAAATCATGAAAATACCAAGGAGGTGATCATGATATACCTCAAGTGACTCAAACTCAGAAAAAGACTCAGTCTTGGAGCTTCCAACAATGCTCAAAGGTTCTGACTTTGAAGAACCACGAATTTACACCACAAGCTTGGACCTTTACACTTAGAGATGGCTCCTTGAAGCCTCCAAAGACAAGAAAATGGCTCTCTCCACAAGACTCAACAACTCAGCCTTCAAACCACCCTAAGGCAGCAGCCAACACTCAGAAAGGCTACACCACACTCCCTCACAATGCTCATTAAGAGAATGTTTACAACTTCAATAAGGGAGAATCAAAGAGGTGAGACCTTGGGGAGTTTCTATGGAGGAAAACTCAAGTTTTTTTTAAAGGGAAAGAGGGTAGCAAGAGTGGGACTCATAATTCTGTAACACAAGTCACGTATGAAGCCACTATGGCCTAGGGTTTTGGGCCAACATGGTATTTATAGCCCACTTAAGGGTAATCACACAGTATTAGCATTAATAGCTATACTTATCATTTTAATCTCAAACTTGGGATTCTTTTTACAATGGGATGATACCAGATTCCATAATGGTAGTCAATGATGCAGCTGGTGGAACCATATGGAAGAAGACATCAGCTCAAACTTTAGAGCTAATTGACTATATGGCAAAGAACGAGAATTCATCTATGGCAGTTCAACCAAGAAAGAGACTTCTTCTATTGGGGAAAATTGATGTTGTGTTAGCCGAACATAAGGTTATGTCTCAACAGCTTACCAGTATAAATGCTAAGTTGGACAAGATGCAAGTATCTACAGCTCAAGTTAGTTCAGCTAATTGTGAGTATTGCAAAGGAGAGCATGAGACCAATGAGTGCCCAACACTTGTATAATCTGAGCTCTTTCAAGTTAATGGAGTCTGGTATGATCCAAGACCGCCGCAGAACTTCCAGAGGAACCAGAACAATGCTCAGGGGAACAATGTAAGAACCTGCACCGTTAATTAAGGTATTTAATTAATTAATTATGCAAAAATAGGTAATGATTCCATAATTGACCCTAATAATTATTTATGAGGCTTAATAATCATAATAAGTGATTGAGAATGCTGAAAGTCGCTTTTCGGAAGAAAAGTGCAGATACCGGTTCTGCTAGTCGGTATAAATGCGTGCCAAAAAAGTATCCCGGAAAATTAAAGTAAGTGCATGATAATTACTAGAATAATATGTAGGATTTGTAAATCGAGTTTCAAGTCCAAATAATGAGAACTGGTGCTAGAAATCGGTACTGGCTTTGAAAAGCGCCTATCGGAAAGTTGCTCAGAAAAATATAAGAAAAATATGTTAATTCTTAGAAAATTATGTAGTTTCATAATCCAAAGTTTGGGATTAAAATGCTAAGCGTAGCAATTAAAGTTAATACTGTGTGCTTAAGTGAGTTTTGGTTATAAATACACTTACTAAGGGCACAATGCCCTAGAAAACTGCCTCTTCTTCGTGGGATTTGGTGGCTGGTCTGAGTGTGTCACTGTTTCATCCCTTTCTTCACTATTTCTTAAGCTTTGAGGCTTTCTCTTCCTTGAAAGCTCCTCTTAAACACTTGTGTGAGGGAGAGTCACCTTTGGGAAGGGGTTTGTGGTGCTGTTTCTGAGTAAGGAGGTCAGCTTGAGGGAGTGTTGGGGGCTGACTTTGGGTTGGTGGAGTGAGTGAACCTTGTACTTCATTTTTGAGGTCCAAGGAGCCACCTTTGGTGAGGAAGAGCCTTGCTTGTCTTCCATTTTCGCACACCCTGTGTGGTCAGCAGTTGAGGGGCTGTTGGTGAGCTCCAAGAGCATCTCCATTCTGAGTTTTGAGCCTTGGTATGTTGTACCAACCTTTAACTTGAGTTTTAAGGCTTAAAAATGGAAGCTTGATGCATGTTAAGGTTAAAAGATGATAACTTGTTGTTGGGTAAGGCTTAACACACATAGAAATGCATGATTAGGTGTTTAAAATCGGTAAAAGGGAACCTTTTTGGGATATCTTCACGAAAATGCAGAAGCTGCATTTTGTCGTGAAATATCCGGATATCTGCCCGTGGAATATCCGGATATTGGATATCCGGATATGATATCCGGATATGTGTATTCGGAAATGGGGTTTTGGGATATCTGGATATTGTATATCCGGATATGTGAATCTGTATATCCGGATATTGCATATCCGGATATGGACAGTGAGATATCCGGATATGGTCCCGAGGAGTATCCGGATATTCTGGGATTTCGCAGAACAGTAGCTGTGCTGTGCATACAGTAGGCTATTGGGGGTTTGTAGACCCTAGATTGATGAAGTTGAACTTCTATTTTTAACGGATTAAGCCAGAATCATGGGATTAAGGGCTTGTGGCTTTGTTAGAAGCTTTAAGACTTAAAAACGTAATGAAAATGCGTTGTCTTTAATTTGTATGCATGTGGTACATGTTTATTGATTTATATTTGGTCCATATCAGATTGTGATCTGCTGTGATTGGACTTTGAGCTTGTGGCATTGGATAGCTAGCTTAGAGGTAAGCTTTCGTGTCCTCGGTTTAGCCATGTTGTGGTTCCACCATGTCCCATGGGGATATGGTATATGCATGCTGTGTTACATGCTTTTGATGTTTTGGAAATGTTGTTGAGCTATTATATGTTAGTGCCTTGTTGATATGCATGGAGGTGTTCCACCTATACGGTAAGCCTGAGTATGTAGAACATACAAGAGGGTGAGGCTGTGGGTGAGGTGCAAGCGGTGTTCCTTGTACTACATGTAGGGAATAGACGTATTCCTACATTTCTCTGGCCAGTAGATAGTGATTACACACATGCCATAGATATCTGTTGCACTACATAGTTTTGGAACTGATAATGATATAAATGCTTTTTGAACTTATATTGCACATGTAAGTGAGCTTGGGGTGGAAGATCCTTGAGGACCCCTTGTCTTACTGACATTTCTAGTTTAAAGATCTCACCCCACGTTTGGGGAATGCTTATTTCAGGGTCAGGTAGTGTTGAGACCTTAGGCGGCAGGAGGCCGGAGCTGAGTTAGATTGCTGTTATATTATGCTGCCATGATTGGATGCTGGATTTGCATGCTGCCTTTATGCTTATAGCTTCAGTTTATGCTTTGGAGTTTTATGTTGAGACTTGTTGTTTACTATGTTTATTTGGTGAGCATGGGGATTGTCCATGACACATAGTACAGATATGTCTTGTTTATGTTTTGAGTCTTTTGAGTTGTAATAATGTATCAGGATATTGTCCGGATTACTTGATGTAATGCCGTGATTTAGATACACACTTTATCTATATATTGAGGTATTTCAGTAGATGTCTTATTGCAATTTACATACAGGCGATATTTTATGAAATTGATTAAGTAATCAAGTTGGTAATTGATAATGACGTCATAATTGAAAAGAAAAAGAATATTCCGCATTTTTAATTAAGCACCGCTTAATACGATGTAATGTTAATATTCCGAGTATACACGGGGTGTTACATTTTAGATGTAATGTCCCACATCGGTTGGAGAGGGGAACGAAGCATGCCTTATAAGGGTGTGGATACCTCTTCTAGTGTAAGGCCTTTTGTGGGGTGTCCCAAGAAACAAAACCGTGAGCTCGACGGTGCTTGTGCGCGGGGCAAAGCGGACAATATCATGTTACAGGGTTTTGGGCTGTTACATTTGGTATCAGAGCCTGGCCCTGGACCGGTGTGTACAGCGGGGACGCTGTATTCCCAGTGGGGGAGGATGTAATGTCCCACATCGGTTGGAGAGGGGAACGAAGCATGCCTTATAAGGGTGTGGATACCTCTTCTAGTGTGAGGCCTTTTGTGGGGTGTCCCAAGAAACAAAACCGTGAGCTCGACGGTACTTGTGCGCGGGGCAAAGCGGACAATATCATGCTACAGGGTTTTGGGCTGTTACAAACAGCTTCCAAAGGAGAGTTCAAGGGGGATGTTTGGATTACAAATCCAATAATTACTTACAACCTCCTCCTATTCCATATAAGGAGCTGTCTGAATTGGAGAAAACGATGTTACAGCTTTTTAAAACCACCAATGACCATATCCAGACCACTGATGCTTTCATAAATAAGACAAGAGCCTATAATAAGAATCAAGATGCTTCCATCCGGAACTTGGAGAATCGGATAGGCCAATTGTCTAGGCAGCTTGCTGAGAGAAATCAAGGCCAATTTCCAAGTGACACCATAATCAACCCGAGGGAGCACTGCAATGCCATCACTACTAAGAGCGAAGATCTAGAAAAAGTGAAAGCTCCTACAAGCAGGAATGAGCAAACTCAAGAAGGCAAGGAAAAACCAAAAGAGCAACCTCCTGCAGTTCAAAAGAAGCAATGGAATTTCTCACGTTTTGAGAAACCTCCATATCCCATGAAGCTCAAGCAACATGAACAAAAAAAAAAGCAATTGTCTAAAATTTTAGATATTTTTAAGAAATTACAAATTAACATTCCTTTTGCAGAAGCTCTAGAGCAAATGCCTTCGTATGCCAAGTTCCTGAAAGAGACGTTATCCAAGAAGCGAAAGCTCACAGAGGATGAACCTGTTACACTAACAGAAGAGTGCAGTGCAATCATACAGAAAAACTTGCCTCCAAAGTTGAAGGATCCAGGGAGCTTCAATATTCCATGCACCATCGGCAAGACGACTATAGAAAAAGTCTTATGCGATCTTGGTGCCAGCATAAATGTGATGCCCCTCACCCTGATGAAGAAGCTAGGAATTGATGAAGTAAATCCAACGAGGATGAATGTTCAACTGGCCGACCGCTCAACAAAGTAAGCACATGGTATTGTGGAAGATATGCTCGTCAAGGTAAACAAATTTCTAATTCCGGTTGATTTTGCTATTCTTGACATTGATGAAGATGCCAATGTGCCTATGATCTTCAGGAGGCCATTCTTGGCAATCTAAGGAGTGCTAATCGATGTACCTAAGGGTGAGTTGATAATGCGCGTGGATGGAGAGCAAACAACATTCAAGGTACTTACAATTGAAGCTCTGTTACTTGCATCTCAACCTAAAGATCAAGTTAATTAAACTGCGGAGAAAAAGGTTGAGGAAGGGAACAAGAAGGAAGTCCATCAGCGGCATGAAGAAAGCAAGCTAAAGGCTAAGATGGAAAAGGTCAAGAGTAAGGAAAAACATGTGAAAACTAAGTTTAAAGTTCCTGAGAATCCCCCTTCCTCATCCACATGCATATGATCATGGAAGGACACAATACTGGACCAAGAAGATTGGGTCATCAATGGTAGCGTGCTTCCAACCACCATAATCACAAGGGTACGTCAGGCTCGTGACGTAAAACAAGCGTTAATTGGGAGGCAACCCAATAAGTTTTTCAATTTTTTATTTTATTTATTTATTTTATATTATTTTGTTAGGTTAATTTTATTTTTATTTGATTAAGAGATAGTGTATTTTAATTTAAGAATGTGAATGTGAAAATTTCATATGAGTGAAAAATTTGTGAGAAAAGTAAATAATTGTTCGCGCCTCATACTCCATATTGGCGTATGGTCCGCCAAAATCTAATGGCTTATGTGGATTCCACACCATCCTCGCTCGCACCTCTTATGCCAAAGTGGCGTATGATACACCAAAATCAAGTGGTTTGAATTATCTCCACCCGCGGCTCGTATGCCAAAGTGGCGTATGAAACACCACTTGGAAGGGCTTTTTGGGTGTGTGTGTCTAAGAGTAAGACATGGCACGCCAATTTGGCGTAAGAAACACCATCTACTCTAGTCTTCCATCTAGCTACCTTCCAAGGCCAAATCGAAACCCCAACTCCATAGCCCTTTTCATCTTCATCTCCTCCACCGGTGAACCAACAGCATCACCGTCCACCACCAAGGCCCACCGCCAGTCTCCTTTACACACACATCCCCACCACCGCCGGAAGCCATAATCCATCATTCCACCATCTCCTCTGCACACCCTTCTTCCTTTACTTCTTATTATTTTTTATTTATTCCGCAAACCCAGCCCACATCCTCCAACCCACAACCCCACCATCGTTCTTCAACCTCACCGGCCACAATACCCCAGCCACCAACACCCACCAAGCTTAACCACCGCACCAACACTCTTCCTCATCCTCAACAAACAAACTGGTGAGCCACCACCTTTTCCCCTCATCTCAACCAAGCCTCACAGCCTCCACCCTCTACCTTCCATCTTCAACAAAACCCAAACCAGATCGGACTACCAAAACCAAACCCACAAATCTATCTTCTTTCTTAGCCGCCAGCCAACCACCGTCAACCTCTCTTCATCACCTTTCTTTCTTCCAAACCACTCCCTCACTTCAATCACTGAAAACCATCAACCACACCACCCATTCTCCATCGTTCTCTTCTATTTATGACCACCATCACCGTCCCATCCTTCCCCACCGTGGAACCACCCACTCCCAAGACCAAATTGGTCCTCACCAAATTCAAGCCACCATCCACAAAACCACACCGTCCACCTTCGCCTCATTCCTCAACATCTCACAGCCTTCAATATCAACAAAGCATAACACGGACACCAATTCCATAGCCACCGCCCCATTAATTTTTCCAAAATGAAAAAAGACCTAGCCATTCTCTCCTCCTTCTATGCGCCACCTTGTGAGGTTTTCTCTCTGAAAACATCACTCTTCTAAACACATTTGCCTAGCCTCCTCTTTCATACATTGAGCGCATAGAAAGCCTCATTGTGGTGATCAATTGGTGGTTATACAAGAAGGAGTTCTTGCATCTAGACGCGGGTAGTGTGGATCAACGTTAGAGGGTTTGAACCCTTCAGACCTGACCTTGATCATCCTGAAGTTTCACGAACAAGGTATAATATACGTCTTAAAGCACGTATCTTGATATGCATGTGTGTTCCGCTAGCGAAAAATTTTGTTTTTCCCTATCACATGCCTCGACCTTCAAGGTCACTTTACTTTCAAGTGGTATCAGAGCCCGGTTGCTTTACTATCGGCGGGTGATGGTACCTTGTTTGTGAGAATGCTTTTCACGGTTAAAATTTCTTTAAAGAGTTAAAGATTCAATTTTTTACATATGGATTTTAATATACAATGCTTTAAATCGTTAAAGTTATCGTTTTTATGAACATGTTAATATGATTGCTATGTTCATGTATCCATATGTGTTCATGGTTATTTTTCTTTTTTTCTTTATGAAAGTTTTAAAAAGGAAACACATTTTGGAAAGGTAGAATTCGACCATGAAGGGTATTTTAAATACCTTGATTGTTTTCTTATTTTCTCCATGAATTGTATCATGATCAAGGCATGAAATTTTTTTCGAAAATTTGCATCATATACATATGTATATGGTTCGGCCATTAAGGTGTTTATGGCTACATGCATGGTTTAATTTTGTGTTCTTTGAGAAAGAGTCAGCAAAAATTGAATTATATTGATTGTTATATATAATTCGGCCAAATAAGGAATTAAGAAAATTTGAATTTGAATTTTTGTTTTGATGTTTAATTGTTAAATATCAAGACATATGTGAGAAGCATATTATATGGTAATATTTTGTACTTGTAAGTTGTCTAACATTTCCGGTGCAAAAAGGAAGGGGATGGTCATGGTGCCCGAAATTTAAATTTCGAATTTTAAATTAATGTGTAATTTTGCTCTATTTAATTAGAGTTGTAATTTGTTTTTTAAATTTTGTATTTTATGTTTGTCCCTCCAAAGATGTTTTGGAGTTTCTTTAATTATTTGTAATTAGAAAAATTAGGTTAGTGGCGTTTAGACGACAAGAAGCTGTGGCTTGAGAAGCAAGATGGACAAATGAGCGAGCACCATGACTATCTCAAAATAAAAATAGTTTTATTTGCATGTATGTTTTGTACGACTAGCGTGCATGAGATAATATATCGCGATATGTATGCTTTGTGGCTTAAGACGTCTAGTATGCATGAAATTGGACAAATCGCGTTTGTATGTATTATTATGCACGTCCAATTACGACTAGTGTAATCCGAAAGATGTTTGACATAGGATACGGCTAGCATGATAATAATACTAATGCGTTTGATGAGACCTAATAAACCCCTAAACAAAAGGAACCCTTAAAAGGAATAAATTATTAAGCATATGATTACCTCCTCTACATAGTGGTGCTCCACAACTCAGTTGGGACCCACTGCTTCGTTGAGTAAGAGTAGTATTAGAAGTGTAAGACACTTAGGGTGTTGGTTAGTGCTTAATTGAGGCATAAGTTGCAGGCTCAGCCGGGCTTATGTGCTTAGGGTAATGATGCTAGGTTGGTTGCATGAGATGCACCACTAAGTGACAAAGAGTTGTTAACTTAATGTTAAGAGAGGGTATGTGATACTGTTGATAAGGATCAACCCATTATTTAAATTAATCTTGCGGTCACAGACGGGGGTTAAAATAAGTAATCGCACTCTTAATCTCACTAAGGTAAAATCTAAAAGTAGATTAACCCTAAAGTCAATTGGTAAGGGTCATTGACTTAGATAAAATAGTGGGAGAGGCAAATTATTTAAAGTCTTTAATAATTTGTTATTTACTACATGTTCATATATTAATTAAAATTATCTTTACATCGTTTCAGTTTTAGTATGACTAATCCACTGTCACTGCGCTCAATACTCGAAACGAACAAACTGACCGGTTCAAATTTCGTGGACTGGTATCGGAACTTGAGAATTGTTCTTAGGGCCGAAAAGATAGCTTACGTTCTAGATGCTACATTACCCGTAGCTCCTAAGGATGGGGAAAATGGGTTCGCGGAATTTGATTTCGAGGCCCACCAACAGCACATGGATGACAATGTATTGGCAGTCTGCATTATGTTGGCATCCATGTCGCCTGAACTGCAAAGGTAGCATGAGCATATGGATGCTCCCTCTATTATCCTGCATCTCAAGGAGTTGTATGATATTAAAGGCAGGCATGAAAGGTATGAGGCCTCTAGAGAATTGTTCTCTTGTAGGTTGTCTGAGAGCATGTCTGTGAGCAGTCATGTTCTTAAGATGATCGGACTCATTGAGAAGCTAGGAAATCTAGGCTTCGTCATGGATGTCGAACTAAGTAATGACTTAGTCCTCACCTCACTTCCTCCTTCCTTCAGTCAATTCATTATGAATTACAACATGCATGGGATGCAAGTGAGCTTGCTTGAATTGTTAAGTATGTTAACAACTGCTGAAGTGTCTATCAAGAAGGATAGGACACAAGCTCTTCTGATTGGTGGGCCTAGAAAGGCCAAGGGTAAGGGCAAGGAGCCTGCAAAAGGTGACCCCCTTAAACCCAAAGGAAAATCCAAGAAGAAGAAAGGCAAAAAGAAGGGTAAAAAGGCATCCAAGGACAAGGGCGATGTTGAGTGCTTCCATTGTGGCAAGAAAGGCCATTGGAAGAGGAATTGTCCAGACTACCTGAAGAGTGTGAAGGACAAGAAGCATGGTGATGCTTCTACCTCAGGTATTTACATGATTGAGATAAACTATTCTTGTGCTAATCCGACCTCATGGGTATTGGATGCCGGTTGTGGTTCTCACATTTGCAATTCGTTGCAGGTGCTAAGGAGCCCTAGGAGATTGGAGAAGAACGAGGTGGACCTCCGCGTTGGAAATGGGGCAAGAGTTGCTGCTCATGCTATTGGAGATGCCGACCTCATTTTGCCTACAGGCCTTTTATTACATTTGAATAATTGTCTTTATGTTCCAAACATTTCTAGAAACATAATTTATATTTCTTGTTTAGAACAAGATGGTTTTACTTTTAGTATTAAGAATGGTACATTTTCTATCATTTTGAATGATATTGTTTATGGTACTACTTCTTTAACAAATGGATTGTATGTTCTGGAAATGGGAACTGAAGTTCTCAATATAGCTGTGAAACGACCTAGGATAGATAATCAATCTTATCTTTGGCATTGTAGACTAAGGCACATAAACGAAACAAGATTGTCTAGGATGCATGCAAATGGATACCTAGATTCCATGGATTTGGAATCATATGGACAATGTGAATCTTGTCTAGCTGGGAAAATGACTTGTGACAAACCCAAAGGGCTTGAGAGTCATAGGGCTAGTGAGTTATTAGAACTCATTCACACTGATGTTTGTGGGCCAATGTCTATAGAGGCTAGAGGAGGATACTCCTATTTTATCACCTTTACTAATGACAAATCAAGATTTGGGTACGTGTACCTAATGAGATATAAATCCGAAGCCTTTGAAAAGTTCAAGGAGTTTAAGAATGAAGTAGAGAAATAGCGTGGCAAGATGATTAAGACATTACGATCAGATCATGGTGGTGAATATCTGAGCCATGAGTTTCAGGATTATCTGAGAGAAAATGGAATCCTCTCGCAGTTTACTGCACCTTACACATCACACCAAAATGGTGTCTCCGAAAGGAGAAACAGGACCTTGTTAGACATGGTCAGGTCTATGATGAGTGAGACTCAACTTCCAAAATCGTTTTGGGGATATGCCTTAGACACATCGGCATACCTTCTAAATAGGGTACCGTCTAAATCTGTTCAGACCACACCATATGAGATATGGAATGGTAAGAGACCCAGCCTGAGTTACCTCAGGGTATGGGGATCGCTAGCTTATGTCAAATCGTTGGCATCAGACAAGCTTAGTGCTAAGAGTACTAAATGTCTATTTGTGGGGTATCCCAAAGGTACTAAGGGATACTACTTTTACTCCATGGATGAACACAGGGTGTTTGTGTCAAAGAATGTTGAGTTCCTTGAGAAGGATTTGATCTCTCAAGGAGCCAGTGGGAGTAAGATTGATCTTGAAGAAGTTCAAGAACCACATGAACAGATTGAGGAACACGAGTCTGCTCCGCAGGCGACGTTCTCCAATGGAGAAGTAAACACACAACTCCGTAGGTCAACGAGGGTCATCCATCCACCTGAGAGGTATGGGTTTGTGATTGAGAATCAGCAAACCGTCGAGGATGATGAACCAAGTAACTACGAAGAGGCAGTCAAGGATGTTGACTCTTCTAGATGGCTTGAAGCCATGGAATCTGAAACGGATTCGATGTATCAAAACAAGGTATGGACCTTGGTTCCTAAACCGCAAGGAATAGTTCCTATCGGTAACAAATGGGTCTTTAAAAGAAAGACTGATGCAGATGGCATCGTTCAGACCTACAAAGCTAGGTTGGTTGCGAAAGGGTATCGTCAAAGAGAAGAAGTTGACTATGATGAGACTTTCTCACCGGTTGCCATGATCAAATCTATTAGGATCATGCTTGCGATAGCGGCATATCACGACTATGAAATTTGGCAAATGGATGTCAAGACCGCCTTCTTGAATGGGTTCTTGAAGGAGGAAGTGTACATGACACAACTTGAAGGGTTTGAAATCAAAGATCAGGAGCATATGGTATGCAAATTACAAAGGTCGATATATGGGCTAAAACAAGCATCAAGGAGTTGGAATATTCATTTTGATGAAGTGGCTAAGAGTAACGGTTTTATCAAGAACGAGGATGAACCTTGTGTTTACAAGAAGGTTAGTGGGAGTAATTTCGTCTTCCTAGTACTTTATGTAGATGACATATTGTTGATTGGAAATGACATTCCCACATTACAAATAACGAAAGAGTGGCTTTCAAAAAGCTTCACCATGAATGATTTGGGAGAAGCGGCCTTTATACTTGGTATTAAGATCTATAGAGATAGATCCAAGAGGCTGCTGGATTTATCTCAATCCACGTATGTTGACAAAATGTTAAAAAAGGTTTAGCATGGAAGGGTCGAAAAGGGATTTTCTTCCTGCCAGTCATGGGGTACATCTTTCAAAGGCTATGTGTCCTAAGTCACAGCCTGAGAAGGATCGCATGAGTGGAATTCCATACGCTTCGGCTATTGGATCAATCATGTATGCCATGATATGTACGAGACCAGATGTTTTGTATGCTCTGAGCATTACGAGCAGATACCAGTCTGACCCTGGAGAGGGTCACTGGACAGCAGTCAAGACCATCCTTAAGTACTTAAGAAGAACTAAGGATGCGTTTCTGGTCTATGGTGGGGTTGATGAGCTAACAATGAAAGGGTTCACTGATGCCAGCTTTCAGAGTGACAAAGATGACTGCAAGTCACAGTCAGGGTTCATATTCACCTTAAATGGTGGGGCAGTACCTTGGAAGAGTTCCAAGCAGGAGACAACAGCAGATTCAACGACAGAAGCTGAATACATAGCTGCTTCAAAAGCTGCTAAGGAGGCCGTGTAGATCAAGAAGTTCATATCTGAACTAAGGGTGGTTCCAAGCGTGGATGAGCCCATACAGTTGCTTTGCGATAACATAGGAGCCATTGCGCAGTCAAAGGAACCTAGGTCTCATCAAAGATCTAAACACGTGCTCCGCAGATATCACCTGATTAGAGAAATCATTGATAGAATGGATGTAAAGATGGATTATGTTCCCACAGATGATAACCTGGTCGATTCTCTGACAAAGGCTGTTTCTCAGAGAAAACATGATAGTCATTATGAGGCTTTGGGTATACGACTTAGGTCTGATTGACTCTAGGCCAAGTGGGAGCTTGTTAGTATATGGGTGTCCTAGAGACAATATTTTGATTAAATAAGGACATTAAATGTAGACCTTTATTGTCGCAAATAAATAATAAGCACTCTTTATCCTGTTTCATATTATGTCTCGATATTATTGTTAATATATATTATGAATAAACTGGATAAACCCCTTGGAATAGAACAGGTATCTCTTGAGTATTTGTGATGAGATCACAATCATGAGGATTCAAGGATACCACACGTTTATTTCTAATTTTATGTTCCTAGTCTAGAGACACTGAGAATGGGGATCAGTGATCTCGGATAAGACTAGCACGACTTATCTACTTGTATACTGATACAAGGTAAAGACCTCATGTGCTACAGATATGAAGATGTCTTAGCTAAAGTCGTGGGTGGACCAATAAGGGTATAGCTCGCACTGAACAGACCCACAAAGAGACTCTATGAGGAAATCTCATAGAGAGTGTCATTAGAGTAGTCTCTTTATATTTGGGTATGTCTTTCTTTAGACCAGAAGTTATTACCTAGACTGTGTTCTAGAAGGCATGCTTTGACTGTATACCTCGTCTTCCTGAAACATGGAGACTCATAGGTATACTGTTGGGCTTGTCCTGAAAGAGAACAGGGTTAGGGTGATAAGTTAAAGGAATTCGTCAAATCTCTGTGAGAGATTAGGTTATCTGTAAACCGGAGAAATCAGGATGACATTTACAGGGACTCGGGAATCTATGCATAGTAAAAGAGATCGTGAGATGATCTGCCTTTAGAGTCAGTAAATTGAAGATTCCCTATTTCGAATAAAGCTTACCCTAAACTGCAAGGGTTGATACATTTCCTTACCCTAGGTTAATGGGAAGGTAACCGAGATGAAGGGAAATACATACGGCAACCAAATATGTGTAATAGGATGATCAAGTCATTAATCTAACTAGTTTTGGGGCAACAAAGCATTGCTAGTGCTCTGTGTTGTCATTAGATGGGTTGTGGGCTTATTGGGCCCAAACCCATTTATGTCAGTGGCTATGTTGGACCTAATGGGTCACACGCTAACACCTAATTGTCTAGATGAACTAGCATTAAAGGTAATGGGCCTAATAATGGTCATTAGTCCAAGAAGTAGTTTGGAAGTCCACCTTGAGGGTGGAGGGCGCATGGATCACAGTAATGGGCTTGGATAGTCCAAGACACTACTACTTAATTTCATTGGTTAAATTAATTATCAAACATTTAAATTTTGAATTTTGAATTTGAAATTTGAAATTTAAATGTTTGATAATTAATTTAACCAATTAAATTAATTAGTAGTGTCTTGGACTATCCAAGCTCATTACTGTGATCCATGCGCCCTCCACCCTCAAGGTGGACTTCCAAACTACTTCTTGGACTAATGACCATTATTAGGCCCAATACCTTTAATGCTAGTTCATCTAGACAATTAGGTGTTAGTGTGTGGCCCATTAGGTCCAACATAGCCACTGACATAAATGGGTTTGGGCCCAATAAGCCCACAATCCATCTAATGACAACACAGAGCATTAGCAATGCTTTGTTGCCCCAGAACTAGTTAGATTAATGACTTGATCATCCTATTACACATATTTGGTTGCCGTATGTATTTTCCTTCGTCTCGGTTACCTTCCCATTAACCTAGGGTAAGGAAATGTATCAACCCTTGCGGTTTAGGGTAAGCTTTATTCAAAATAGGGAATCTTCAATTTACTGACTCTAAAGGCAGATCATCTCATGATCTCTTTTACTATGCATAGATTCCCAAGTCCCTGTAAATGTCATCCCGATTTCTCCGGTTTACAGATAACCTAATCTCTCACAGAGATTTGACGAATTCCTTCAACTTATCACCCTAGCCCTGTGCTCTTTCAGGATAAGCCCAACAGTATACCTATGAGTCTCCATGTTTCAGGCAGACGAGGTATACAATCAAAGCATGCCTTCTAGAACACAGTCTAGGTAATAACTTCTGGTATAAGGAAAGACATACCCAAATATAAAGAGACTACTCTAATGATACTCTCTGTGAGATTTCCTCATAGAGTCTCTTTGTGGGTCTGTTCAGTGCGAGCTATACCCTTATAGGTCCACCCACGACTTTAGCTAAGACATCTCTATATCTGTAGCACATGAGGTCTTTACCTTGTATCTGTATACAAGTAGATAAGTCGTGCTAGTCTTATCCGAGATCACTGATCCCCATTCTCAGTGTCTCTAGACTAGGAACATAAAATTAGAAATAAACGTGCGGTATCCTTGAATCCTCATGATTGTGATCTTATCACAAATACTCAAGAGATACCCGTTCTATTCCAAGGGGTTTATCCAGTTTATTCATAATATATATTAACAATAATATCGAGACATAATGTGAAACAGGATAAAGAGTGCTTATTATTTATTTACGACAATAAAGGTCTACATTTAATGTCCTTATTTAATCAAAAGATTGTCTCTAGGACACCCATATACTAACACAAAGAACCATCACTAAGACCCCAATTTTGTTTCTCCCTGAACATGAATAAAGATAAGGTGTGTTTTCCACTTTCTTTTTTTTTCATGATTTTTGGAGTTTTGGAATCCGTGGTTTCTATCTAGTTTTTAATTGTGAATAATGCATGTTTTTAAATAAAGATTAAATTGGGGATTTAGATGCATTCGTAATGACCGAATAAAGGTACAAGGTTATTGATAGCATATGAATTTGAGTTGTTTTAACTTGATATCCAACTGAGCATGTGACATCTCATACATAGTCACTGTACCTATCTCATGTTGACTTGTTGAATAATCACATCATGTTGCTTTCAGTTATTCTATGGTCTTTTGCTGAGTATTATGGGAACATAACTTGCTGTACCTTGGTATTTGGTGTGCATCACTTGTGAACTTGTGCTTAATCATATGTTGCCTTTGATTATCTATCATTAAGTTGCATATGGAAAGTTAGCTTAATATTTAAGCTGAATAAACTTCTATTGACTACTAGTTGTCTTGTTGTGTTCATTTTATTATGTGATGCTTATCATCCATGAAGATCATATGACATAATTTCTTATGCATTAGACATTGCATTGATATTCAATTGCACTAGTCTGTGCGCATGACCACACCATGTTCTGATATTGTCATATGATTATTGTTGTGAGAGACATGCATCTTTTGTGAAATAAAATAAGAAATAAAATATGGGAATTGGTGGTGATATGATATACTATCTGTTGCTAGTTGGTGACTGATATCTATGGTTTGATGCTTGATATAATCATATGATGTGCATAAGTTGTTCACCTGAGACTGATTAGACTGATGTGATTTATTGTTCACAATAAATCTGGGAATTGGTTGGTATGCCTCTGATACTTCCATGCTAAAATTTTTATGTCATTGGGACTTTTCAGATTTTCAGAGTACAACTACAAGGCAAAAGAAGCCAAAGGCAGCAGGAGATGATACCACCACTAATGAGAGACTTCTAACTGAGCATCACACATTTTCTCATGTCACCATCTCTTTTTCATTTTCTAGATTAGATTTTATTTTATTTTTCTCTTCGTACTGTATGCAGATATATACTTTTATTTTGATAATTTCTGTTGATATTCTCCTATTATCAGTATCTTATTTTAATCTAGATGTGTGTTCTTAGTTTGCAGAATCCTTTGGTTTAGTATTATTGTTGAGGACAACAATGTTTTAAATCTGGAAATTGGTTGCATATTATGCTTGGACTGAAAAATATACACAGATGAATATATATGCTCAGTAGAAATTTTCAAATTCAGGGGAGATATCTCAAACCTTTGAAAAAAAAGAATTTTATTTTTATTTTTATTTTTTATTATATTTTTTATTTTATTTCTTAGTTTTTTGTTTTCTATTCTACTGGTACTAGTGTCTTTGAATGTTTTTCCAAAGTAGCATGAGTTGAATTGGTTAATAAATGTGAATAAACTCTATGAGGCACAAGTGAAACTGTGAGAATTCAAAATAAATTCTTCTATCATGACATTGCATTGAATATTATCTAGAGAATATGACTGCTCATTTTTGTGATTTTCTTTTTGAGAATTTTTAGATAAAGCTTTGATGTGAAAATTAGGAATTAGATTCTAGATTGACGTCACAGCCTGTGAGATTTGAGCCTATACAATAATTTTCTTTTGAGAGACCTCACTGTAGTGGCACTCTAGAAATTGATCTGTTTCTCTGTGATGCATGCATGAGTTAAAATGATAAAGGCATTTTTGTTCTTGTTAACCACTTGACCAAATAGCCACCTGAATTTTTTTTTCTCCATTGCAAACCCCTTCGAGCCTTAGACTAATTTTTTGTTCAATTTTCTATAAATTACTTAGCTTATATTACTTAGCTTTGATGGAGGTTTCCCTCTTTTAGCTTGATCAAAAGTTGGGCATTGATTTCCCATGATAGGGATAAGGGTGACCTGTCCTCTCTGTACTAATTTTCGAGGATGATCTTCTAACCTTCAGGCACACCAACTTATTTGTCTACTCTGATGTATGTCGCACTGTCCTTGGGCTGCTTTGTTGTGCACACTGCAGTGTCCTTTTCTGCTTTGTCACATGCTGCAGTGTCTTTTTTTGCTTTGTCGTGCGTTGCAGTGTCCTTTTTGCTGCTTTTCAGATGTGTCTGCAAAGAGTAAAACGAACGGTTAATGAAATCAAAAATGTCAAAGTAATCGACAACTCACTTTTAGTCTCTTTCGTTTCCTTTCTTCTCTCATTTTACACGCTAGTAGTCGTCTCCTCCAGCAAATCAACATTTATCGAATTTGACTAATAATTATAACAAAACATACCAAAAAGAGGTGGAACGACTAGCGTTTAGCACTGAACAATGAATCAGATGGGAACAAAATTTTATCCCATCAAATACCCAAAACTTAACTATTATTCGTTCCCGAACAACCCTCTTTTCCGCTAATCAATTTATTTATCTAGAAGCAGTCTAACAAACACACATTAGAAATCAAGGAACAATATTCACACTAAAAACATATTCATGTCACAGTTCACAAAGTCAAGAAAGATTTTAATCCAAGTCATGCAAGGTTATTGATCCATATCTCGCCAATCACTCATGGGTACTGTTTTCACTTATTGTTCCAAAAGACTGGTAGTTCCTTGAACTTGGATTGCTGCTGCTTTCCTATGAATCACTTTTTTTCAATCAAAGGGACTTTTAGGGTTTGTATCAGGGCTTAAGCTCGGGTGGATACGTTTGGGGAATGGTTGACTTGGGATAGGGACCGACTGATCTTTCTTTTTCTATGAACATCTTCTTGTGGATTGTTGGGAATGCTTTTGTTTTTTACTGCCTTTCTCTTTCCCTTTTTGGGGAGCATATTCCTTTTTCTTTCTTTGTTAGCAGTTGATCTTGTTGTTTTTGACTTGTGACGTTCCTTCAAAGTCTTTGGACTTTTCTTTGTTGATGTTCATTTCAATTTTTTCTCCTTGTCGTTCCTTATCTTGATGGATGGAATAATTGTTGGTGGGGGATGATTTTGCATGATTGTTATGGCCCAGATGGAGGTGACTATGGAAGTGATGTGTAGGTTGGTTGTTTGGCTCAAGCTTGATTGAATGAAGGCCCTTACCCCTTTAAAGTTCTGAAGTGGTTCTGCAGTACTAACAACATTAACACAAATTCAGGAATGATAAATAAAGTTTTCTGGAACGCTCTCTCAGAGAAATTTAGAGTGTTTGGCTTTTCGTTCCTTACTTTTAAAAGCACTCGGATCAAAACCTTAACAGTTCTAAAGATCAAAATGTAACATTTCACTTTCTTCCTTTTTTCAAGAGTTTTGTTTCCGAGTTAAAAAAGCTACTTAACCCTAAAATACTTTGTTTTCCTTTTTCTAACAGATAAGCAATCATTAACAAAAGAACTATGTAAGGAATAACATCAAAGTATGGTATTTCATTCAAACAACACATTTTCACAAACTAAAATAGCAAACAAACTTGAAATCTTGAAAAGTCAAAATGCAGGAAAATTAAAATTGGTGCAGAAATTTAAAAGATTGTGGAAAGAAAAGAGAGTATAATTGGTGTCTCTTTGTTGTCCTCTTCGTTTCCTTCTTTCTTCTCCTTTCTCTTTCTTGTGCTTCTCGGAACTGCCTCCCTCTTCAGCTATGGCTTGTTGTCTCACTTCTTCTTTTATGAGCGACAACTTCTTCAATTTGACCATTATGCTCCTCACTTCAGCAGTAGGGATTCACTTTTCCAGCTCAGTCATCAAGTCAGACATCATATCAATGTTGTTGTTCACATGCTTCCACAATGTGTTCTTCTCCCAAATTTCATCTTTGATGTGTTGTTCTATCGCCTTTATCCTTAGGCTTATCTCTTTGTAGAACTCAATTAGTTATTTTTTGAGTGCTCTCAGCTCTTTACCAGCGGTCTCCCTTTCCTTCTTTTCATCTACATGTTTGTCAAGAAGCGTCTGAAGGGCTCTTCCAGCCTTGGTTATCTGCACATTTTTCATACCTTTGATATTTGTAAGAGCTTCACGGATTTCGCGCAAGATTGCCTCTAAATCCATCATGTTTAATCTTGTAGGTTGAGCTTGAGGCTGAGGTTGTTGTTCTGCTATTGATATGATTCCTTGAAGCAGTTCCTCATCCTTCTTCTTCTACTGTTCCTGAAATTGATTAAAAGAGGAAGAAAGATTGTTAACAACATCCCTCAACAATCCACTGTCCGCAGACGTTTGATCCGACTACCCCTGTAGGGCATTGGCCTGTTGAAGGGTTGAGGAAGATAGTAGCTTCTCAAGCCTACTCCCAAACATTTTGCCAAGGGCTCCCAAGTTCATTTTCGATGCATTTGTATAGCTGAGGGGTATGGCTTGCACCGGGTCATTAATTTTCTGTGTCTGTTATAGGGCTCCTATTTCTTTGGAATCAATATTTTGGTTGTCAGTAGCTAAGGTTTAAGGTTGAATTTTTGTGGTGATAGGAGGTGATGTTGAAATAGGTTGTGGAATGGATATAGTATGGGGTTCATCGGCAGTTGCCGACATACATTGAGCTGGTTCAGGTGTAGGGATGAATTGTGTTGTAGTTGTTAGAGATGGACGAATTGCTGTTTCATCCTCTGGAAGTATAGGGGCATGAGTAGGTTGTATGTAACATTCAAGAAGCCATCTAATATGAAAGAATCTGACTCTAAGGTTACTATAAGCAAGACTTCTTCCTAGAAGAATAAAGACATGAATTTTCAAGTGAAACAATCTGATGATAAATTTAAGAAATCTGGGAATCAGAAGAGTGGTGATGTTGAGAGATCTTCGGTACCCAAGTGCGACAAGTGTAGGAAGAATCATGTGAGCCCTTATTGGCGGGGTTAAAATGTGTGCTATAGGTGCAGTCCAGGCCATTTCGCTAAGGAGTGTCCTTAGAGTGGAGGATAGATTTCTTCTATGTAGATAGTTTTAGGACCTTCAGTTGCAGGTCGAGGTTATACCTTGGAACCCCAACATTCTGAGAAGACACCGGATATGATTAACGGTAAGATTGTGTAAATGACTGTGATGTTATGAGTACTTTTACTCTGATGAAAGGTAAGAAGATGAAAATGGTGGGTTTGGGAACCAAATGGTAAACCTCTAGGGTTAGATTATGGCTAGAAACCATAAAAAAGTGAAGAGTAATTGTGTAAAGAAAAAAGATATCATGCTTTAATTATACTTGAATGTATGTTAACATCTAGAGGCAAAGAATAAAAGACTTTTGCATTGTCATGTGAAATTGATTGTTTATGTGCACTTAGGTTACATGAATGTCAATCTAGGTTAGTGATGGGGTTTGCAAGTGAATGAGGAATTCTCTAATTTACAGAATTGTCAAATATGGGGCTTTCTTTAAAGGAATGATCTCTAAAAGTGATGATTCTTGAGAGTACCTGATTGAACCCTCCTTAAAAGAAATGAATTCTTTTTTTTTTTTGGAAAATTACAAGATAATAAAGACACTACCTAACTACTCTGGGACTTTCAAAACCCAGTTTGTCCTTCGTGACTAGATCAATGCACCCACATGGTGTTGAAAAATTAATGACAATATCCCTCCTAACAGCTAGAGTTTGCTGGGCCATCCAATCAGCCACCATATTCCCCTCTCTTAGCGTATGACTAAGAAGAATGTTTCAGTTCCTATTTAGCATTTCTTTTACCTGCATTCCAATGGGGGCAAGCGGATGATCCCCCATATCTTCGGGCTCTATCAAGTCCATCACCTGAGATGAGTCTCCTTCTAAAATGATGTTTGTAAAGCCCCTCTCCCAAGCTATTTTAACCCAATTAGGCATCCCCATAACTCGGCTCTGAAGGCATGACCTTGGCCAAGGAAATCCCATCCCAGTTTATCATATACTTTCTCAAGGTCAACTTTGACAGCCATCCATCCTTTTTCCCCTTTCTTGGACCTCATTGAGTGGATAATTTCTTGTGCAATGATGATATTATCTGAGCTATGTCTCCCTTTCACGAAACTGCACTGATTTGGCATAATCAAGTGATTCATGTGGTTTCTGAGTCTATTAGAGATTACCTTAGTAATAGTTTTGTAGATTACGTTGCATAGACTGATAGGCCTGAGTTGTCTCACTGAATCTGGGCACTCCACCTTAGGAATGAGACACAATAAGGTTTGATTGATGGATATGATACTTTCAGGATTACTAAAAGCTTTCCTAACCACTTCACAAACAGCCTTGCCAACCTTATCCCATTGGGACTGAAAGAAGATTGCACTTAGCCCATCCGCGCCAGGGGCCTTATAGCTACCAAATTGATATATCACCCTTTTGATTTCCTCCCCTGATGGGATATTAGATAACCCCTGAAGTCTTTGGCTGCGCAGTTTGGGGAAGGTCCCTTTAACAGGGAAAGTTAATTTGCATCTTCTCTCTTCAGTATACAGGTCCTCAAAATAACTCGAGATCATATTGACCAGTAACTCAGGTTCTCCTATCCAATTCCCATTAATATCCATCAATGAGTCAATTCTGCTAGCTCTTCTCCTTGCAACAGTTGTGGAATGGAAAAACTTAGAATTCCTATCTCCAAACTTCAGCTACTTACATCTAGATCTTTGGAACCAAAGGATTTCCTCCCTGAGGTAAATTTCATTCAATTCCTTCCACAGGTTTCTCTGGATATCTTCGAGATCTGAATCATGTTACCTACTCAATCTTTCATCTATGCCTCTGATTCTGGCATGTAGATGAAATTTCCTTCGGTTGGCTTCTTTGTACGTTTCATTATGCCAATTTGAGGCTTCAACCTTAAATTTTTCACAAGCCTCTTTCCAGACAGCTGCTTCCCCCCAGCAACTATTTATAATCCCATAGAACAATTCACAAGTTAGCCAAGAAGCCATAAACCTGAATGGTTTAATGCTATTGGTTCCCTTGGGAGGAGTACCACTAAGGAGGATTAACGGTCGATGATCAGAGCTATAGAAAGGGAGGTGGGATAAAAACCTGTTTGGGAATCGAAGATTCCAATTCTCATTGCTGCATGCTCTATCCAATCTCTCAGCCAGCTTTCCCCTCTTCCAGGTATATCTGGGCCCTTTAAAACCGATATCAGATAGATTGCATTCTTCCAGACAATTGCGGAATTCTGTCATGGAAGTCCAGTGGGGTTCAACACCCCCATTCTTCTCCTCCGCCTTAAGGTAGGCATTAAATTCCCCCATGGCTAGCCAGGCATCGTATCTTCCTATGCTAAGCTCTTGCAAATTCTCCCATAGAGTTCTTCTTTCCATGCATCTCGGGCTCCGTAAATGAAAGTAACCAGCTCCTCCTTTCTAGATTCCTTCCATACCAAAGAAGTATGAAGGAACTGATGATGTGAAGAGATGATTTTGACTTTCACCTCTTCATTATTCCAAAGCAACCACAAACCACCTGAGTAGCCAACCGCCTCTTGGATGTGATGGTTGTTGAAACCCAACTGGATATGCATCTCCTTGCTTTCTCTCCACTAATTCGAGTTTCCATAAGGCATAAAACTTGGATTTTGAACTTCTTGGTCATATCATGTATAAGGGGAGGCAAGCCTTTCTTTCCGGCACCCCTGGAATTCCAACTGCAAACTATCATAAAAAACATTTTATAACAGAAATAAAACCACTCCATCCCTAGGAATGATTCACTTATTGATCTCAGTGAAGACCTTAGTACCATCCCAGGTACTCAAAGTAGCATCAAAATCTTTCCCTTCAGCTGTTTGGGAAAAATTTCTGATCAGATCTAGATCATCCGGAGGTTTACCTTGTGGGTTCATATTCTCCTTAGCATCTCCATTAGCCACTTCACTTCTACACTCTCCTTTTGAGTTTGAACATTCCCCTGTGTCAAGGCTTCCCATGCTCATCGGTTTAAATATTCTGGTCACTAAGAGGCCTTTTTTGGTAGTTGGGGTGATTTTTTTGGTATTTGGGGTAGTTTTTTGGTTGGGCTTAGTGATTGTTCTTTTGGGCCTAAGTTTAAAGGGCTTATTTTTGGTTGGCTTGAGACTCTTAGTTTTGGGTTTGCTCCCTATGTCCATCTTAGGTTTCTCCACTACCTCATTCCTGTCAGGTTGGTTCAACAGTAGTTCAGTACCCTCAGGCTGGGTAGTCACCTTAGGTGGGGTTTCTACTTGAATATCTGCCACCACCGTATCTAGCACAGGACTCATAGCCTTCAGCGCGGTTTTCTCCTCTACCTCTCTGATGATCTCAAAACGTGAGCCAGCTGCTTTAGCTGCGTGAGTCTTAGTGATGTGACTATTATCTTTCTGCCTTGTCTTTTCCACTCTGGTACTATTCATTGTCTGCTTCAAACTTGGCTCATCGACTTTTCTCTGGACTTCCTTAGCTCTTCTCCCTTTCGATTGTCTCTGAACAATCATCCACTCTCCGAACGGATCCGTTGTCATCTGCTTGATCTCTTACATTCTGTTGCCTCTTTGGTTATCTGCTTTGATTATCTTGCTTCCTTCCCATGTCTCTTTACCCTGCAACTCCGGACACAGATCTTTCCTATGCCCATATCTGCCACAACCAAAGCAGATGAGGTGCAAGCCTTCATAAGCAACGTTGAAGTATCTATTACCTATTTTGAACTTCGATAAAAACTTCTTGGAAAGATTAACCTCCACACAAATACGGGCAAATTTCGCATGCTTTGTAGTCTCTTCCACTCTAGACCCTGTCTTGCTTAACGAATTCTTGTCAATCTTCAGAGTTCTGCCAAACATGTTCCCAATACTCCACAATAAATGTGTGGTGTAGTACTCAACTGGGAGACCCAGAATTCTGATCCAAATAGCAAGATTTTTCATCGTTTCATCAAATGGATCGAATATTGGCTTCCATCTTTGGACTGTAACGTAGTGATCTGCAATGATCCAGGGTGCATCTTCAAGCACATGTGCATAGTCTTTTTCATCCGTAAATTTGAAGATGAAGAAATCATTCTCCAAATCAATGAACTCATAGGCTCCTGATATGTTCCACATCTTCAGCATTCTGCTTAAGAGAAATTTGACATTCAGACGCTTACCCAGCAACTTCACTATCAATGCATTTCTCCACTTTTTACATGCTTCTCGGTGGATCTCCTTCGGAACTTTGAAGGTTGGGTAGAAGAAGGGATCTTCTTCATCAAGCTCAACATTCTCGTCCCAAGCATCTGCCTCCTCTTATTCTCTCCTCTGTTGGGCCATCTAATGCTCCTCTTCTTCGATCTTCCTACTAGCTCCATTAAACTGGAGGAGGGTATCTTTGTAAGAGACCACTTTCCTGGCCGTAGGTGCCTCTTCCCCTTTGCATTCCTCATCTTTTTCAGCATTCACCATTTCTTCTTCCACGGCTTTCAGACCCTTATCTGCTTCCACCATGGTTTCTTCCACTGTTCCATCCTTTTTTGGTTTCTCAATGCTTTTCCTCAGTAGATCCTCATCTTCTACAGACAGAGTATCATCGTTTCCTTTATTGATGTCGATTCCCCCCGAAGCCCTGATAGAGCTCATCGTGTGATTCTCGCAAAAACCCTAACAGAGCCCCTAAGAAATGAATTCTTTGAGTGTAACTCGTGGAGGTTTCTAAAAATAGAATAAAAATATATGACCCTTCCTTGAGGATTTCATCCTTTGGGAAAGCCCTAGAAATGGGTAAGTATGGACTTTCCTCGGGGATTTTATCCTTTGGGATAGCCCTTGGAAGTGTCAATTATGTTGTGATTTGATTTGTAGACTTGTAATTGTTGGTTAATGAACATACTCTATTATTCTCTGTGAGGACTTAAGTTCTCAAAGATTCTGTCAGGACTATTCGAGAGATGACTCAAACTCCTGGTAGTCATTTGTTAATTATGATTATAGGATTGTTCTTAAGATGATGCCTGTGAAAGGTAAATATATGTGTTGTGTAAATTTGCGATCAATTATATAAATCAATCACACAAATACGCAAGTGCACTTGTCAAACGTAATAGAGTGGATGTATGAGTCCAAGTATCATACCCATGGAGATTGAGTAAAGCTACGGCTCTATGTGAAGCAATAAGAGTAACAATAATATTTGAGGATTAACTAATAACTAAATTATTAAACAAATATTAAACTATGGTAAAGCTACTGATTAATTAAGAAAACTCAATAAAACATAGATTTTAAGTATTCAAAAGGTAGATTGGGATCAATTTCTGTAATATTGTAACTTCACCATAATGCAGTGAGAATGCTATAACAATTATCCAATCAGTAATCAGTAGGGGTGTGCAAAAAAACTGGTTCACTTGCCCTGCCTTTGATCCGACCTTGATCTGACCCATAAATACTTATATTTTTTGAACTGGTTTAAATACTGACCCACTTTTATTTGGGTCATTTTTAGATCTGACTTGTTTTAATATTGACCAATTGACCCAAAACTTGACCCATACCCATTATGTGAAAAAAAGAAGAAAAAAAACCACAATTACATTAAAAGAAAAGTTTGAACGTAAAACAATTATGTCAAAAAATTTTACGAAAAATATTACCATAAAAAAATTTCGCAAAAAAATTTGACAAAATATATTTTCATCAAAATTTGTGACTAAAAATATTTCTGTGAAAAAATTTGACGGAATATTTATTTATCAAAATTTTTTTCGGAATCTAAATTTCGTCAAAATATTTCACAAAAAAAAATATTTATCAAAAATTTCGACGAAACACATTTCCATTGAAATTTTTTAACGGAAATTTTTTTTATCAAAATTCTTTACAGATTTCAAATTTCGGCGAAAATTTTTGATGGAAAATTTTCGTTAAACTTTTTGACAAAAAAATTTCCTCAAAATTTTTAGCGAAACAAATTTCCATCAAAAATTTTCAACTAAATATTTTCGTCAAGTTTTTTGATAAAAAATATTTCCATCAAAATTTTCAACGGAACTGTGTAAAAAAAATTCGTAAAAATTTGTGACAAAAAATATTTCGATAAAAAATTTTGACGAAAAAAATATTCTGTCAAAATTCTTTCGAGAATCTAAATTTCGTCGAAAGTTTCGGATGAAACATTTCTCTCGAAACAATTTCCGTCGAAATTTTCCTCAGAACACATTCCCATCGAAATTTTGAACGAAAAACATTTCGTCAAAATTTTGGCAGAATTATTTTTCGTTTAAAACATTTGATGGAAGAAATCATTTTCGTCACAACTTTTGACGGAAAGTAAATTTCGATAGAAAATTTATTTTTGTAAAAATTTTCATTAGAGAAAAAATTTCGTCGCTTTTCGACAAAAAGTATTCCGATGAAAAAATAATTTTGTGACCAAATTTGCGTCGTTTGCAACGTAGAAATTTTAACGAAATTTTGTGAGGAAACCAAGTCAAAAACGGGTCAGGTTAGGTCAGATTTGACCCACTTCAGAAACCAAGTCAGACCCATTTCAAAAACCAAGTCAGGTCAGATCCGACCCGGTTATGAACTAGTTCAACAAAATCCAAACCAAGTCAGACCTGACTTGGATCAAATTAAAGCGGGTCGGGTCAAATAACTGACCTATAAAAACCAAGTTGGGTCGAGTCGGACCAAAACCTGACCCGACCTGACCCATGCACAACCCTAGTAATCAGAACACTCATGCATGCAATGGCTCTCTCCAACAATACATGTATACTAATCCCCATATATCTATGCTTCATAGTTATAACTCCATTAAGTGCGAGTTCTTTATAATTTTGTGATGTGAATGATCTCTCTAACCACTATTAACTAAGTTTAATCAGCTAACCCATAATGTTTAATAACTTTGAAGGATGTTCTATATATCTATAGCCTAAACTTCATGTCACTCTCAACTCTCTTTCGATGAGTTTACAAGATTGAGATAATTTAACATTTTATTAAACCACTTCATGGAAAAATACATAACAAAGTTTAGGCAAACTGATTACATCACAATATGGGTACTCTTTCACCCAATCAAAGACAATTTAGCTCGTACTTGAATAACAAGAAACAATAAAGAATTATAAAGACTCCATAGAACTAAGATAAAATAAACAGGGACGTTGCTGTAACTCTGCTCTCACAGCAACCTTGGGCTCCGCCACCGGAGTAATGCAGGGATCAACCGGATTTAGTGATCTCTCTATTAAACCCTAGCCTCACTCTTTGCTTCGTTGGATCTCTCTCCACTTAGCTTTAAAATCTTCTAAGTGTTTCACCGCTTGAAAGCTCCCTTTGGACGTGCGTAGGCTCTTCTTTTTATAAGCAATGTGGAGTTGGGCTTCAAGTAGTTAATCCTTAATAATTAGCTTCTGAATAGGATAAATGTTTATCTTTTAATCTTGCTAAGATCTCGAAGAGATATGTGTTTAACCTTTATCTTGCACAACTTCTTGATTTTGTTAGCTAAGATCTTGGGATTTGAAGTGGTATGTACTTATCCTTTATCTTGCACAACTTCTTGATTTGATCTTCTTGTTAGCTAAGATATTGGGATTTGAAATGATATGTGTTTATCCATTTTCTTTATCCTGATTCAGTGCTGCAGCGTTCTTATCTTTCTGTTAGTATTTGAAAATCAAAAGTTAGTTACTTCTTGCACCAACAATACACTGTTTCACTTAAGCTCAATTGCTACAGCTCTGATTAATAACATGAAATATCAACACTTAGCATATTTCTCAATCAAATCATAAAAAGATAACATTAATGCTAATATCATGCAATTCTAAGGGAATTATGATATAATATGGCACCAAATCATGTTAATAAAGCCTAAAAATAACTCTACACTAGAGAGTTATCAATATGTTTGGGTATCTGTACGAGGTATGAAACAAAAGAGAAACTTAGATGACTTATAGCTAGAAAAACTAAATCATATACTCAAGTAAGTGAGAATACAGATTGTGAAAGTTAAAATCATTGTGATTTGAATAAGTACTGATGAGGTAAGACCATGATAGTTCGTGGTTCAATATCAGATGAACAGAAAAAGATCCTTGATAAAGGTGAAAAGAAATTGAGAAGCAAGTCCATTCCTATGATTAAGATTCAATGGGAAGATAGGGCGCTTGAGGAGGCTACTTGGGAGGGGGAGGATGAGATTCTCTGACTATATCCTGAGGTATCTGATAAATATGATCTTGGTTTTGAGGTCAAAATCTTTTAAAAATTGGGGTGAATATAATAACTCACACTATTAAGTTTTGGTAAATGGAAGTTAATTATAGATTTGATCAATAAGTTTTGTTAAACAAGGGATTAAGTAAGCTTTTGATAGAATTTGTGACAAGTTAATCAAGTGATTAACATGATAATATGAATAAGGATACAATTCATGCCAAACAAGTTAATTAGGATCCAAATAGAATCATTAGAAAAGTTTTTGTGTCAAATTCTAAATTTGTTTAAGTTTAGAGATATTTTGCAAATAGGCAAAACTTTGCCTAAACTTAATTTTGATGATATAATTAGATTGTTTAAGAGAAAATGGTGAGTTCAAGTGATCTTAGTTTGTTTTAATTATGATTAGAATGTATGATTAATTAGGTCAAAGTTTTATTAAGTTATCAACCAATGACAAGCATTATAGGTCAAGGTCAAACTTTATATGTTTTAAAGTAGGGTCAGGATCATTTTACACCGGTGTAAGTTACACTCTCAATCTTGTCCATTAATCTCACTTATATCTAAGGGCTCTAATTTTTTAGTAATATTAGCCATTGAATACAAGTGGATCAATGGTCAAGATTGAGTGTAAGACTTCTAACTCTTACACCGGTGTAAGAATATCCTGGCCCTTTAAAGTAACTTAAGACAACAAATTTGGTCACTTCTCTTCCTTCAACCTTCGAAGTGCAGACCTAGGACCGAGACTCCATGGTTGAGTGCTCCAAGCTTGCATCTTGCCATACACTTACTTTTAGACTTAGCTTCCTTCACCAAAAATAATCCTTGCGCCTTTAGGAACTTAACCTTGGTTTTTGTTCATCCAAAGAAGCTATATTTTGTAAGATTTCTTCACTAATCAGCCACTATTACTATTTATCTTCTTGGAGTTATGATGGCTGTTTGGATGGTTTAAAGTATGGAGAATCATCTTTAGGTGATTTAGAACCCATTGGAGGTAAAAAAAAATGATTTTAATGGTTAGTTTCTTGAGTTTGGATTTAGGTTTTCTCTTGAATTTTTATATTTGATGACCATGATGAATATGGTTTTTTGATTTTATCTTTATCATAGGATGTGTTCCTTAATGTTTGTGGAATTGATTAAATTATATTGAAATCATGATAGCATGAAAAATGGATGAACTCCCTTTATGACCAATTCAGCCATGGCTGGAAAAATCGTGTAAATGATGTGTTTGATGATATGTTAATATGGAATAATGTTTAGTGGTCAGCAGAGGGTTGAATGATGTGGTCAATAGCCATTGGAAATTTGTAAAAATTCATGAACCCTTTATATGTTCAATTCGGCCATGTGTAGAAAAATCATGTGGGAAGTTGTTTGATGTTGTCTTGATGATGGATAATGTCTATTGGATACTGTAGTTTAAGATGGACTGCGAATTGTCCATTAGAAAGCTTGAAAGGTTCATGATTTCATCATGCTTTATTTCGGCCCATTTGCACAAAATGGGGTTGGAAACTTGCTAAATTATGTTTGATGTTTTGATGTAGTTCCTAGTGTCACTCTAAGTGAATACAAGGTGTGTAAGTTTGTTTATGCTATATTCTATGAGTATAAGCATTCTTGGTAATTGATGTTAATGATGATTATTGGTCATTGGCTAATGTATGGTGAAATGAACTGTGGAATTGACATTGAAAAGGTTAAGAAGTCAAGGAACCCTATATGCTATGTTTCAGTTATGTTAGGTAAAACCAGGTTGGAGGTTAGCTTAATTTGATTTTGATGTTGGATGATGATCCTTGAGCATAGTAAGCTAATTTGTTAGTAAATGAGAGCTAGAAAACATGATGAACCCATTATGGTATGGCTTCGACCAAAGCATGGAAAGAGGTTTAGGAAGCTTTGTTAAATTTGAATGAAACTTGAAAGCTATTCCTAGTGTTGAGTAAAGTGAAATTAAGGTATAAAAACCCTGCTTGGGAATAGGTATCCATATTGAGTAATGATGTGTTAGCTTTCTTTAATATATGAGTTAATTGGTTATGACTTATTTGGGCATGAATTGGCTTGTCAAATATGTTAAGAAAGTATTTGTTATGAAAGCAATGTGTTTGAACCAACTTAATCATGACTTTTGCAAGTTTGATGAATATGTCAAGTGTTAGACTTTGGTGCTTAACAATTGGAATTAACCTTAATTGGTATTGATTATTATTGGTTTGTAAACTAGGTTGGAGACAAGAGACCTAATGCTTGGAAGTCAGATTTTGGGAAGTTTTGGATAAATTTTTTGAAGTGCAAGTAAGCTTGGTTCGAGAACTTCAAGATGTAAGCTTTCAGTTTAGTATTTTTCTCCTTCTTTATTTGTTCCGCTATGGTTCAGTGCAATTGTGGTTTTGTGTATATATGTTGTGATGGATGTTAGATACTTAACATAGTTGCATTCATATAGGACAACTACATGTATGACAAGATGATGTGATTAGAGTACAAGATGTTGGGATTTGATTCAAGTATATAAGTTGATATGATATGATTGATTGACAAGTGATGAGTGATGTGATGTGATGATTTGAATGAATAGATGTTGTGTAATGATTGAATGATTGATCAGTTATTGGCCAATGAACATATACGTGGACCTTCTTTGAGAAATTTATCTATTGGGACAACCCTTTTGTATGTTCCATGGGGAATTTATCCAGTGGAAAAACCCTTGGAATTATCATGTATGGACCCTCCATGGGAAATTTATCCATTAGGACAACCCTTGTAGTGGTTGTTTATGGAACTTCTTTGAGGAATTCATCCATTGGGACAGCCCTTAGAAGTGGACCATCCTTGGAGAATTTATCCTTTGGGACAACCCTTGGAATGTTTATGTTTGGTGTCTCCTTGGGGAATTTATCTATTGGGACAACCCTTGGAGTGATTATGTATGTAAATTCTTTGGGGAATTTATCCATTGAGACGACCCTTAGAAGATTCAATTTTTAATAATTATTGTTGTAACACCCCAAATGTAAATACATATAGGGTGCACCTTCATCATGCATTCAACGCGCGGAAGTCTAAATTTAAACTTTACGAATGCAAATATCAGAGTGCGGAATGGAAACACATAACCATACTTATTCCATATAAAATTAAAAGCGTTAAAACGTCAATACAAAATAAATAACACTAAACATTATTTAATGTAATCCCAAAAAGATTAACTAATCATAAATAAAAACATAATTTATGCCGCATCATAAGCCCAGTCATAATGTGGTTGTGGTTCCTCTAGCCATTGTGTACTTAGTGCTTCATCGAAATCATAATGTGGAAAAGCTTCTATTAATAATTTCATAGCCTCAGTCCATAGGCCTCTATATGTTAGATCCTTTAGTTTCTCTTCCCAGGTAGGTGGAGTTTCTTCTTCTTTACGTACCAGTCTCTTACCCTTTCTTTCCCACATAACTTTCTTATTACTTTCTTTCATCTTTTCCTGAAATGGGTGGTCAAGGGGGGTGAGATTTTGGGGAAAATCTCAGTAAGGTTCACAGCTGGAGCATTCTCCAACTATGACGCTTACTCCTGCAACAGTTTATAATAACAATACAAAATGGAACATTTAACATCATCATATAAAAATATCATGCCATCATCATCATCATCATATTCCTGCCGGCTTTTACGGACTTACGGAGATACCCAGAGTCCTCGTCAGGTTGCAACTGGAGTATCAGTGCACAGGCCAACATTTAATAGCATGGTTTTAAGTTTCAAAAATATCATAATCACATAATGTAAAGCACTATAAACATATTGCAGTCAGACCATAACTTATCATAGTTTCATAATGGTGGCATACATAGAGAGATTACTTCAACAACTGTAAACACTTACAGTACTTGTCGTTCTTTACTTGTATACTTTCAACTTTTGATCTCTTTACTTGCCTGTTTGCTCCCTTGACTCCCTAACATCATCATATCATCTTTTAGTAACTTATATAACATTCAACATTTGTGTTTTATCCATGTATAGGTCTCGGCTTTGCAAGTTTAATTACCTAGAGGAGTTGTTTTGCTTACTTACCCACTTGTGTAGGTTTTAGGACATTATTAGGTCATCATAACACTTAATAGAATTATTAAAGATTTCTTCTAGGCATGTATAGGTTCGGCCACCATAGATAAACATCTAGGAATATAATTTTTAAAACATGCTTTCAATTATATTATTAACTTAACATGGTTAGATCCTTTCAACATTAATCAAATAAAACCTCTTTTAGCTACATACCATTCGGCCTTATTGCCCTAAAATACCTAAGGGTTTACTTCTAAAACATGCTTCTAACATTATTGATAATTTATCATATTTAAATCCTAGAGCATCATTCAAAACATCATCTTATATATTCGGCCAACTAAGGTTATGATCATGCAAAATTGATTTAGAACCTAGGCTACTAAACATGCTAATCTAACATCATCATTTAAACATCTCTTCATGCTTATAATTATCATACATGGTTCGGCCTTCTAGGGATCATATACTTAGGATATCACTTTCATGCTTTTACATGTCATTCCTAACCAAGAAGGTTCATAGGCTTACCTTTGATGATGATCAACGACTTAAGGAAACACTTCTTGACCTTTGACTACTTTGAATCTTCTTGAATGAACTTCCTTCCTCCTTGAACATACAAGGCCGCAAGCTTAAAGAGAGGAGAAGAGGGATTTTCTTGCTTAGAGATGAAGGGTTCTTTGGTGGAATTATTAGGAAGAAGGGCTAAGATCCAGGCTTGTATTTGATCTTGGAACAATTAGGTATTTCTCACTAACACACTCACCATTTCGAAGCATTCATGGACTTCACAAAATGAACTAAACTCTTTGTTCTTTCCTTTGGTAGTGCCGCGGCTATAGAGGGAAAAAGGAGAGACTAAAGCTTGTTCAAATAGGCAACCTAGAAGCCTTGCCATTACTTGATTGCTGGTAGGTTTCGATCACATTAAATGAGAGTAAGGTGGTGATTTGTTGTCATAGGTTAGATTGCTTAATTTAGGGACAAGAACATGATGTCAATTTCCTTGATTAAGGAAATTTAGTGATTGCTTGATTTAAGGAATTGATGATGTGTGACTAATCGTCATTAAAAGTTGCTCCCTTGATTTAAGGGATTGATGAGGTGTGACTAATCGTCATAAAGGTTGCTTCCTTGATTTAAGAAACAGAATTATTTGATTGATTGACATATTGTCATCAATTTGCTTGATTTAGGAAAAGTGATTGACTACTAATCATCATAATCCTAACTTCCTTGTTTAAAGGAATTTGACTGGCTTGACTTAAGGAAATTCGATTTGCATTTAATGGCTTGAAAATCAAATAAAATCAAATTCATTTCCTACACCTAGGCCGCGGATTTTAAATGCTTGGAAGGAAAAGATTTCCTTTAATTTTGGACCATGATTTATTCCTTAAGATTATGGACCTTTAACCTATTAACCTGACCTAATTTGTGCCTATTTTTCCATGATTTTATGACACTTTAAATTGACTTCTTAGAGCTTGTTTTCTCTAGTAAAACCGTGGGCTTCTTGCTTGTAGGGAAAGAATTCTAATTTAATTCCTAGTCATATAGTACTTCTTTAGGTTTATTATGTCATGGCCTTACTTTGGGCTTTAACTTGATTTGGGTTTCATTTACCTTATTGGACTTTACTTTATCATATAGAGCTTTCTTTGTATCACTTGGACTTGTCCACATTAAATGGAATTAAAACTTCCTTTGTTGGGTTATACTTTGATCCATGAATTCATTGGATCCCTAATGCTTATGTCTTTGGTCCATTGGACCCATACTTCTAATTTACTTAATCATAAACTATTTCATCTGAAATGTCTCGTTTATTAATTATCATAATTCTTCATTAATCATGATACAATATTTAGGGTTGTTATAATTGTTATATTTGAGGTTTATTCTTGGGGTACTTATCCTTTGGGATAACCTGTAGAGGGTTCAAATTTTGTATATGGTGAGATATATGATTTCTGCTATACTTTGTTATCTGACCTCCCATGCAGGAAGTGAACTCATGAGTGGAGACTACTTCATAAACCCAGAGTTTACTGAGATTGTTAATCTCACCCCGTTTGGGGATATATTTCAGGTACTCCAGCAGTAGGAGAGCCCTCACAGGGCAAGATGCCTGTATAAGGTTGTTAGAAGACCAGCTGAAGTAGACTTTTTACGATATTTTGGATAACTGTATCGATATTTTGTAGCATGACATATGATCATGCATATGTATAGTCTTATGTTTGTATCTGTGAGATATATTGTATACATTTATCTATTTCTAATTCTGGCATGTATAAGTATGTTTATTTGCAATATTTAAGTATGATAGAATTGGCATGGAGCCAAATTTTGTAGAAATCCATGAATGGATTTTAGGTCCTTTTGTATTGGATTGTATTTGTATATGTTGGACTGCATTTTTCTGGATTTCAGGATTTGCAAGATTGTGGGATAGTATCCCTGGATTGTCCAACTTTCAGCTGTTATGTTGTACGTAAGATTCTATCAGGAATGGTACAAGTTATCATATTCGGATAGGCATTGACCGTTAATTATGGTCACCGAATGATTAAGTAAGAATTTTGTATAGGTATGTGGCTATATAGTTTAAGATAAAATGGAAATTGAGTTATGTACGACAATACATAAAGGAGAAAGAAAAGAAAAAAGTTAAGTCACCTAATTACACAGAATAACGGTGATACTTTGAACAAGTCTTCCGCTTAAGAATTCATTTTATGATGCGCTTTTGTACCATATGTGTGTTAATAAACTAGTTTTAAATTGGAGGGTTATATAATAATATAATAACAATATAATCCTAACCACTTCAAAATTTCAAGAATACCCAAATTCATATTGCTAAAAAAATGAGTATGCAAAAATATGAAATACCAATGAGTGCTATGAGTGAATTAATAAATTAATGTCAAATAAGAACTTAAGAAAAATAAAGGCAATATTTGCTATGAATATGCAAGAAGGATGAAGGGCCAAATATTACAATGAGTGAACATAAAAAATAATATTTTTCACTAAATCTGTCTTTAGAGTATAAATTAGTAGAAACCATATCCTTCGGCCAGTGAGGAAACACAATAATTCTTTTTAAAGATTGATCAATAATGATATAACAACAATCAATAAAGCTTTCAATAGATCCACAAACATTCTCAATCAAGATTCTATAAAGGGATTTCAAGAAGACCGAATTTCTTCCAAGAATTCAAGTTTTCTAAGAAAAACAAGACGTGAACCTTTGGATTTTTGAAAACATTGTTTAGAGTTCTTAGATGAACTGCAACAACAAATGGATGTGTCATCAATCCCTTATAAAATCTCAAGGATTCAATTTTAGGTCACCCTTAATCTCAATCTCCTTCACCTCTTCACAATAGACTTTCCCTTACCCACTCACAAGATCAATTTTCTATAACTTCTTTTCACAATGAAATATCTTGATTTTCTATTTTGGAAATTTTGAATCTTGGAGTACTTTTGGAATGGGTTTCAACGGTGTATATGTTTCGTGAAGAGAGAATGATTTTTTTATCTAGTTAAGGTTGTTTAATGGTCAAAAGAGATAGGGGGTACTTTTGGAATTATACGTACAAAAAGAAAAAATATTGGAATTCTGCATATATGAGAAGGGATGAGTTGCTTCTATCAGATAACAGCTCAAAAAGAAGTGGTATAACAACATAAACAAATAATAATTTTCACTAAATCTGCCTTTAAAGTATAAATCAGTAGAAACCACATCCTTCGGCTAGTGAGGAGGCACAATATTTTTTTTTTAAAGATTGATCAATAATGGTATAACAACAATTAATAAAAAGATATTTCAATAGACCCATACACACTCTTGATAAATATTCTACAAAGGAATTTCAAGAAGACTCAGTGATGGGTTTAAAAATTTCTTCTGAGAATTCAAGCATTCTAGGAAAAACAAGATGCGAACCTTTGGATTTTAGGAACTATTGCTTAAAGTTCTATGAAGAACTGCAACACCAAATGAATATATTAGTAATCTCTTACAAAATCTCAAGGATTCAAGTGCAGATCACCATCAATCTCAATCTCCTTCACCAAACACAATAGACTTTCCTTTACATACTCACAAGAATGATTTTCAATCACTTCTTTTCACAATGACATATCTCAATTTTCTGTTTTGGAAATTTGGAATCTTGGAGCACTTTTGAAAATGGGCTTCAACAATGTATATGCTTCATGTAAACAGAATGATTTTTTTCTTTTTTCTTTTTTGGTAAAGGTGGTTTAATTGTCAAAAGAGATAGGCAATTTTGGAATCATGTATGTAAAAAGAAATAAGATTGAAATTATGCATATTTGAGAAGAGATGTCTTGCTTATATCAGGTAATAACTCAAAATGAATTAAAAAAGGAAATAAGATATTTGTGGTAAACTTAAATAATATGTGTAACACCCCGTGTATACCCGGTTTGTTATCATGTCATCATATTACGCTGCGCTTAATTAAAATAGGATAAACTTTTTCTTTTCAATTATGACATCATTCTTATTTACCAAATTGATTACTTAATCACTTTCAAAATGTTACCTGTATGTAATTGCAAATAACAGCTAACTACACTGAATAACCTCATAATAAAATAAGTGAGTCTCTAAGTCACGGAACTACAACACGTAGTCTGGACCATAATCTTGATACAATTATACAACTCAATACTAAAATAAAACATAGTCACTCAATGTAGCATGGACAACCCCCATGCTCACCAAATAAGGCAACAAAGTCCAACAGAGTCTCAACAACAACAACATAATAATAAATGTACAACATGTCAGCATCCAAGTCATATCATCATAAAAACATAATCTCAACTCAGCTCCGGCCTCCTGCCGCCCGAGGTATCAACCCCCGAGTTACCTGAACCTGAAATATGTGCCCTAAACGTGGGGTGAGATCTCTAAACAGAAATCTCAGTAAGACAAGGGGTCTTCAAGAATTTCTCCACCCCAAGCTCACTTACATGTGCAATATAAGTTCCAAAAGCAGTAATATAATATAAGTTCCAAATCAGTGCAATGCAGCAGAATAATCATGTCATGTGTGTCAACTATTCTACTGGCCAAAGAAATGCAGGATTTACATACGTCTATTACCTACAATTAGTGCAAGTCACTACTTGCACCCACCCGCAGATTCACCCTATGGTATGTCTCCTACATACACAGGCTTACCGTCTAGGTGGAACAACACATGCATATCATAAGGCACTTGCACAAAACAGCTCAACAGCATTTCAAAATCAATACATGAAAACACATCGTGCATATAAACCATTCCCCCCATGGGGTACGATGGAACCAACAATGGATAAACCGAGGACACAAAAGCTTACCTCTAAGCAATCAATCCAAGCCAAGTCAATACTAGCTCAATGTCACCAAACAGCACAATCACAGTCTGTTTATACAATAAGTAATCATCAATAATCATTGCTCAAGGTTTCATTAAGTGATTACGGCTTTCCAACTCATTTTAAGTGATTTTGGCTTTCCAACTCATTTTAAATGATTTAAGACTAAATCTGCAGGAGGTATTCGAATACTCCTCGATGAGTATTCGAATACTCCATGTCTCCAGAAAGTATCCGAATACCACAAGGTATCCAAATAATTTCCACTCAGTATCCGAATATCACCAGGTATTCGAATACATTACCTACAGTATTCGAATATTTATTCAAGATATCCGAATACTTTTCTTCGCAAAAAAGTATCCCAGTATTCGATTACTGCTTATGAGTATTCAAATACTACATGAAAAGTATTCAAATACTTATCAGACAGAATGCAGAAACTCGAGCTGTCTTCTGCATTAATCCATTTTTAAGGGTCCTAAAGCGATTTGGAGTCCAATAACTCCGTAAACAGATGTTCATTAACATATTTTAGACTTAGATTATCAGTCCTTAACTCAAATGATCAAAGTCTCACTTTTAATGGATTAAACAAGCCAAACTATGAAAATTTCAAAAGGGATGATCATGGCTCACCTTAGGCTTCACAATCTCAGAAAAAGACACTGACTTGGAGCCTCCAACACAGCTCCAAGGTGCTGACTTTGTAAAGTCACGAAAATGCACTACAGGCTTGGACCTTTCATCATCAAAATGGCTTCTTGAAGCCTTCAATGGTATGAACAAGGCTCCCACAACCCCAAACAATGAAGTCAGCCTCAAACCTTCCCCAAACAGCAGCTTCTACTCGGCAAGAAGGTGTCTTTCTCCCTCACAATGTATACTCTCAAGTGCTCACAAGATGGAAGAGGAAGAATCAAGTGAAAAGACTATGACTTGGTTGGTTTCATGAGAGGAAGGCAATAGAATAGTGTAAAGAAAGGTGGCAGCAGCCAAATAGCAGCAGAAGCTCTACGTGGGAGTATTAGAATATGACCTAGGGCATTGTGCCCTTAAGTATTTATAAGTCCACTTAGCTAATCGTCGGTATTAGCGCTAATAGTTACGCTAATCATTTTAATCCCAAACTTTGGATTCTGAACCTAGCCATTTTTCTAAGATTTGTCATATTTTTATTTTATTTTTCGCAGCACTTTGCCGGTACACACTTTTACGTAGCCAGTATCAGTTCTGATGCCAGTTCTTATTATTTTGACTTGAAACTTGTTATGCTAGTCCTATATATTATTCTAGTGACATATACATTTTTTTCATAATTTTTCGAGATATTTCATCGGTACACATTTATACCGTGAGGCAAAACCGGTATCTGCACTTTTCGTCAGAAAAGTGACTTTCGACATTATTAATCACTTACTATAATTATTAAGCCTTCTCCTAATTATTAGGGTAAATTATGAAATTATCTCATTAATCTCATAATTAATTAATTAAATTTCTAATTTAACGGTGCGGGTTCTTACAATATGTGTTCGATCCAAAATGATTTTGTGGACAAACAGTGTCTATGGAGGAGATAGCTGCAGGTGGTGACAGATCACTATGCATAATAATGAGGTTGAGTGTCAAAGCGAGTGATGTGTGTGCATAGTAGCAGTAAGGAGGCTAAGGTTTCAGAAGAATTACTGGTTGTTTGGTAGAGGGATAAATTTTAGATTCTCAATAAACTCACATTGGGAATCCTAGTTACCCACCTTTGGTACAAGTATTCTTAAAGTTTTCATAGGAAAATGAGATTCTTGGGAATTAAAATTGTTAATAAGAATCTCACGAAATAATATCACCAGGTGGGTGGTATTCTTGGATTCCCACCTCGTGGGAAAATTTTACATAATATATAGGAAATAAATAACCCTACTTTAATATTTTCATGACTAAAATACTCTCTCTTTTAAAGCCCTAGCCGTGATACCCACCAAGAGTTTCAACAAATTGTCCTTCTTAATGCAGTTAAAGCAAGTGGGTTAATCAAGCCACTCAAAGAAATTACACTTCTCATTTGTTCTGAAGTTTGGGCATCCAAAGAAGTTCATTCCTAGATTCCTTGTTGTCCGAGATTTGCGCAACACGGCCCTCATTCCCCAATCGCACAACTTCAGCTTCGATGAGGATGAAGATGAAGAATGCCCGAAAAATATACTTTCACACCCACCAATGCCATTCTCATCTACACCTATGCTACCTTCGATCTGTGTTGCTGTCATTTGTGAAATTTGGGGTTGCTCTTACAGACTCGTTGCTGAAGATGATGACTAGATACTGCAGAACGATTCGTTATTGAAGACAATTTTGGGATTAAGAATAATTTTGTAGTTGAGAATCATTTCGGGGTTGAGACCGATTTTAGGGTTGAGAACAATTTCGAGGTTGCTGTAGATGGTAATAATAGCTTGGTTGCTGAAGAAGATTTGGGGGTTGAGAACGATTTGGGGTTACTCTAGTTTGAGAATGATCAAATTCGTATGGGAAATTTGTGTCTGGTCTCCAACTCCGCGTTTTGACCCTTTTATATCATAATTTTTTTTTCAAAAATTCATCAAATGTTAGTTTTATAAAATCAGCCCATATTCTCAGGAATCATTGACAATCAACCAAATATAGAATTGGAAAACTTGAGCCAACATTCATGGAAATATTTTGGTCTCCAAACAGCTTTTTGGTAACATTTATGAGAAATTTACTTTTCTAGCATATTCTATTAAATCATGATTTCCAAGAACAAATTTTTTTCTCATTTACCAATATAAGGTTAAATCCTTTATTTACAGGGGATTTATCTTGTAATGGGTAAAACCTATAATCTCCCAGAGTTTGTGGGACCCTTTATGTGGATTCAAAATAATATATTTATTGTATATGATTGATTTAAGAGAGAAGACATTTTTGGGTAATTAAACATTGTATTTATTAATTGATTTGAAAATTGAAGATGATTGAAAACAATAGAAAATTTTTTGACTAGAAAATAAAATAGATTAATTTTCAAAAGTAATTTTCAAATAATGTTGATTATGTGAATTGAACAAATTTTGTTTTAAAGGCTGATGACCATGATAAGGGCATTTTAATTTAATTTAATTTAATTTAATTTAATTCATTGTTACTATTATCATATATTTATTAATCACTAAAGCTGTTATTTTTAATTTCATGTTAAACATGACTGAAATAACATATAAAATTGCAATAAATGCAACGCTAATGCATGATGATGTTAAAAATAAATTGCAAGGAAGAATACCAATATATTTATGTTGATTTGCAAACTTACTTAAATGCATGAAAATAAGTGTGCAATATCCATATAATAAAATTTTAAGTGTAACAATGATTATTGTTGTCAAAAATGACTTTTAAAAAATTTAAATAAGTATGTGTATTTTTTTTTTTATATAGCAAGTATCTGTATTTTTAGCTAAATTTAAAGTGCTGCTTCAACTACAAAAAGAAAAAAATAAGAAAAAAGAAGAAGTGCTGCTTCTATTCTCATCCAAGCTTACTGAACGTGGGCATTCTCATTTAGATTTCTCGGACTGTGGGTTTTACTCAGCCCAGACTAATTGGGTCCATAATTATCTCTAACAAGTAATCGTAGCTTTTCGGGCTTGTCGTCTAAGACCTACCCCTGAATTATGGAAACGAGTTAGAAATATCTTTTTAGGTGCTTGATCTTCTTTCTTTCTTTCTTTTTTTCTGAAAAAATACCTAACTCTTAATAACTCTACCGAATAAAATACATTTTTGAAAACAATTCACTAATGATACTTGCACATACTTGTCTTCATGCATTTCTCATAAACTTAAAGGTAGACTCAATCATTTGAACAATTCAAAAAAATTTACAGAAAGATAAAAGGGTTATCTAATAGCTTGTTTGAGCTTGTACCCAAAAAAATAAATAAAAAATAGCTTGTTTGAGAGCCCATGAGAAACTTATGAAGAAAAAAACTATGAAATTATGTTTACTAAACTGAGTAGCATGCTAAACTGAGTAGAGATGAAAATTGAATTAAACTTCACTATATTCTCAATAGGGAAGGTTATATTTATAAACTTGTTATTTATAAAATCTTACAAACTACACTATGTCTGACCGGTCATATTTCAATCAAGAATGTATGATCGGTCAGACTTAATGTAATTTATAAAAAAAAATTTGTAAACGGATCCTTTCACATTCTCAATATGACATTTCTGTTCTTATATACTAAATGAAAGTCTACTAAACTGAAATGAAAGATGAGTAGCATGCTGTTTTGTATTGGTATTGGGCTCGGATTGGGCCTCAATCCTTTGTCAGCCCGTAGGTCAAGTGGGTTTTAAGTTTTGGGCCAGATGAGTCCATTAGATAAATATACAAAAAAGAGGCTCATATACTAGCGCAGCATGTGATTAATATAAACTTTTTTTTTGGGGTACTCTTATGATTTATATTCTTATGATTTATATAGGGGTTATATTACTCTAATACAATAAGAGATATGTTATATAATGTTATCTATATAATTATGTGATGAGCTCCATTATTTATTAAAAAAAAATAATATAAGAATCGATGAATTTGTAAGAAGTTATATTACTCTCATGCAATATAAGAATAATGAGTTCGTTTTTTCTGCAATTACTGCAGATAAGTTATCTGCAGTAAGTCCAAAACGACAGAAATCATGAATTTTAATTTATTTTAGGGTTATAATAGTCTTTGTATTTATACTTTTTTAAAGTTTCAATACTAAAACGACGTCGTTTTGGGAATAAATACAGATAACTTATCTGCAGTAATTACATAAATATTTTTCCCAAGAATAATATAACCCTTTATATAAACTTGGAAAGGACGTATTAGTACCCGCGTTCCATTCTATGCTTTATTTGATGGAATATGTATTTTCACGTCTGAATGGAAAATAAAAATTCAGAAATGATGATTTTATTTCATACTTTATTTAAGCATGGAATCATCATTCATTTTCAAAATATTGTGAATCCCATATTTTATAGGATAGAATTTAATTTTTTTGCCTAACATTTTCTTATTGTCATTATAAAATGATGACTAATTTCTTTTGTTATGTTCGTTCTTTGTATATTATATTTTATGTTCAACCTATAATTCATGTAACATGATTAATTTTAAATTGCTTATATTGAATTATATAAAAACATTAATTATGTAAATATATGAACAATTTTAACGTAATAATAATAATAATAATAATAATAATAATAATAATAATAATAATAATAATGTAGTACACAAAAATTATTTTAAGTGACACAAAAATATCATAAAAAATATGGGTTTAATATTTTTATTTTTATTGGTACAGTATAAAGTGAATGGGTTTCACTGGTTTTTTCTTCTTTTCTCTTCACAATGAGATCCATTTACTTTATATGACTGAAAAAATATTTCTGTGACAAAAACAAGAATTTTTTTTTGTCAAAATATATATATAACTTATTCAATCCAAACCATTGTACACATTTTAATTTTTTTATGGAAAATAAAATAGCACTGGTATAGTGCTTGGCTAGTATCACAAATTCACAACTTAAAAGTCATCCAAGCCATAGACTTCCCGGGATATTAAGGGTGTGCATGACAACTAGTGTTGTTAAACTCGACCCGGGCATCGATTCGGTCGGATATTGGATCACTGGTCGGACCGATTGACCCGAATATCTATAGATATATAAGTATATATATAAATATGAATATATAAATTCAATTATATTCTCCATATCTAAAATGAATTAAACAAAGTTCACTAAATAAGCTTAAAAACATGAAGCATAAATAAATAAAAATGCACGTTATTACTATGTCAATTTAAGTTACAACTCAGAATCTCCATAAACATACCTCTCAATGACATTAAACTCATATTTTTCAAATTCAACTAAAATAAAATGACATATATAACATTCTCTAATTTATTATTCCGCAAATTGCTTCAGTATTAGAAACTAAAATTTGAGGTCATTGTAGAAGAGTATACTAGCAAATAAAATTACAAAAAGTTTTTAAAATGAGTTTTACATTTTTTTTTCTGATAAGATGAAACAGTTTTGGTTTTTTTTTTTTTTTTTAAATGCATGACCCAACCGGGTCACCGAGTTTGGCCGATATTGTCCGGGTTTTGACTGGGTTTGACGGGGTCGATGCATAACCGGTCCAATATTTGACCCGAACAGGTCTGATGACCGATTCACCGGGTTCCCGGTCGACCCGGCCAGGTCAGACCGGGTTTTACAACAGTGATGACAACTACTTTGTTCCCTGACACTATTTCTGAAAAGATACAATTGTTTTTTTTTGGTAAATAAATAATTCTTTTCTATTTATGTGTCTTGTAACAGTTTGTAGAAAAAAAAATTGTTTGATAACATGTTTTATTTTTATTCTGAAAATGAAAATTATGTTTGATAACAAAACGAATAATATAATAAAAAATAATTCCTATTAAGTATAATTTTTTTTTTGGATCATCACTTTTCTTTCATATGATGTGGTGGTGGCGGTGGCATGGTGATGGCATGGTGATGATGGCGGTGGAGACGGTGGTGGCGGCATGGTGGTGGTAATGATGGCAGTGACTGCGATGATGGTTGGTGATGGCAGTGATGGTGATTGTAGTGGTGGTGACGGTGGCATGATGGTGGTGATGGTGGCGATGACATCGTGGTGGTAGTGGTGATGACAACACTAATGGTACTATGACGACAGCGACGATGGTGGCGGTGGTCGTGTCGGGATGGAGGTAGTGGTGGTAGCGGAGGTGATGATGGTAGTGATGGAGAGTGATTGTGAGAGACAAGTGTGTCTCGTTTTGTGCTCGAGAATATAAAAACAGAAATTTTTTGATTTTTTTTTCTGTTCCCCAGCACAAAAATTAAATCGGTTCCCGAGAATAAAAAAATAAGGGAAAAGTGTGTATCCTTTTAAAGGTTGTAAAGTTGTGTCATTTTAAGTGAGAGAAAGAGATAGATAAAGGAGGAGAGAGAATGGACAAAAAAATATAAAGGTGTGGGTCCCACCTCATTGTGAGAGTGAAAGAATATAAATTGTGATGAGGACATAGGAGGTGGCATGACCAAGACAACAAACTTGGAGGACATACAAGGTCTTGGAGGCCCAATGACGAGCAAAAGCTAAAAAGGCTAAAGAGGCTTTAAATCTCTTGGTGACCACTTTACTTGAGACAAGCCCAACTCTAAAGGAAGAAGAGCCCAAAATGATACACTTAATTCAAATTGAAGACCTTGAAGAATAAGCCTCAATGGATATGCATGAAGGCTTTATTTTACTTGGCCCAAATTCTGCACTTAATTTTATTTTCTTATATTTAGTTAAACTTTTTGTAATAAGGCTTATTGGGCTGGATTATTGCGCTGTCTATTTTCTTTTATGTGTAAGCACTTTTAGGTTAAACTCAATATGGTTGTTGCCCACTATATAAGGGAACACCATGGCTTTTGAAGACAGATTTTTGGAATATCAAGTTAACCTATTTTGGTGAGACTAGTTTTTTTGGGTTCTTTTGAGAATCTCTGAACTTATCAAGGGCATCAATCCTTGTGGCGTTCTTGGGCTTAGCAATTCTTTGGAATTGTGGCGCCTACCTATAATCCTTAAAGTCCAATTTCGTTCTATATTATCTTGGATTCATATCTCCCGAATTCCTTATCCTTTTCCGGTGATTCTTGTGCCAAAATCGTGATTCAGGAAGTCATCTTTCACCTCGTTTTGGAATCACCCAAATCCGAGGTCCGTAGCGTGAGAGACGTTATGTTTTTAACAGTACGTGTTGGCGGCTGAATTTTGGAGTTATAATTTTCCATTCCTAGTAGATCCATTCCTCCAATCCTATTGGGGCACCATATCAAATTGTGTCATTTAAAAGGACAAACACTTCTCCCAAAAAATAAAAAGATTTTACTAAATAAGTATTCTATCCATTTCTTTTCCAGAGAACATAAATTAAAAAAAAAAAATCAGAAAGGTTGTCATGCACATCAAAATATTTGTTTTTCAAATAAAATAGTATTTGATCTTTCTTAATCATAATATTTTATTTCTTATGAAATATCGAATTTGAATATTATATTATTGAAAAAGTTTATTTTCTATTACAGATAGCTTTGTTGTTTTGCTTAAAACGAGTTGTTATACTAAACAATCAAATGGTTTGTATTGACACCTTTTATCTAGAAATGATGCTGTTACATAATTATTTTTTATTTATATTATTTTATCCTTTTTTCATATAAATTCTATTTTATATAAGATTCGCACAATAATATTTTTTCTATAAAATTTTACTCATGCAAAAATTACATCATTCTAATGTATGAAAAATTTGTTTATTTAATTTTTTTTTCTCTTAATGGTCCATGAAATATTAGATTATATCACTAAAATTTAGGACATCAAACGAATAGATTGACTTCTTCTTTTCTTTGTCTTCAATTTCTACGATCAATATTCCACCATTAAAGTGAGATACCACATGGAAGATTCACGCATGAGAAAAACGGTAGTAATTGAAATCAAAATTAAAAAAAGAGAGAGGAAAAAGTCTTAACAAGGACCACCTTTTTGTAGGACAATTGTATTTGGCCATTTCCAGCCATATTTTCTCTCTCTCTCTCTCTCTCTCTCTCTCTCTCTCTCTCTCTCTCTCTCTCTCTCTATATATATATATATATATATATATATATAAAGTTTGAAAAATAAAGCTTATTAGTTTTTTTTTTGATAAACCACAAATTTCTTCTACATGAGACAATCCTGTTCGGTGCGGATCCAAGATTAAGACTTTATTTTCCCTTCTAAAGATAATACTGGAGATGATCGAACACATGCTCTCATCCCACCTACTCAGTTCCTATACGCTAACTGAGCTATCATCATTTTTTGTAAAGCTTATTAGTTTTTAATTTGATTCTTTAGTGATTGACGAAGAACACGCAACCAAACCTAAATAGATCACTAGCTTTTCGAAGAAGGTTCTTAAGTTGTATTTGTTAATTTGCAAGTCACTCTCTAAGCTTTATCTTCAATGAAATTTTTTGTAAGAAATTGTATATTGATTTCAATCAGATTTCAAAAACTTCATTTTACTGAAAAATTAGTTTACATTGAAGTAATATTTGTTGTTTAAGTTAAATAATATTAATAAAAGATTAAGTTATAAAAGATTGAGACTGCCGCCAAAGACGAGCACCTAATTTGGTTGCTCCTTAGGACACAACGGTGAGCTTGTTTGGTCCAGTTTTTTTTTTTTTTTTTTTAACTTAAAATTACTTAAATGTTAAAGTTAGAAATAAAAACTTAAAAAAAATAAAGTTGTAGTTGTTAAGTTATTACAAAAAAAATTCTTTAGCTTTAAAAGCCAACTTAAAGCTCAGATTATAAATAAGTTATTAGTAAAATAATTTATATAATTTAAATTAAAATTATCACATTAGGCTATATAATTACCACTGTATAAAAATTTGCCCACCCCTGTCTGCAATTATACAATCAAACATTAAATTAAGACGGAAAAAATCATGTTGATAATATCAAGCCATGTCATGAGCAAACACACTATGTCATTGCCATGATGCATGACCCAAATATTCTAAAATTTTCAAAAGCTATTAACCTAACATTTTAGGTTTTAAAATTTATTCGCAATTTAGTTTATTATCTTCTTCTTTGCATGAAATATTAAATAAAAACTGTAATCAATTAGGTTGGACCCGTAAATAGTGTGTCAACCATGTAATCATAAAATCGTAGTGAAGGTGAAATACCATTATGACAACATCCATTGAACGTTATCAAAAGGCAACCTCTGATCTGATCTTCATTAACAATGAAGTTACAAAATGTCAAGTCTTCGATAACTTTTAATTCTAATTCTAATTCCAATTCGAAGTGTTCTTTCAACTTTCATGCAAATTTCCACGCTAGTTAACAATACCTTTCTGTGGCGGTGCATTAAAAGTTGAGTCAAGTTAGGTAGGTAAGTAAATCCAAAGATAAAACAACACAAAAAAATATCACAATGAAAAACAACATCATCGAATTGATTTGATTCATGTATCCTCTCACTCCGCTTCGCCAAACAAAGAGAAGTGGGGTTTGTTCACCTTTTAGACTGTCGTTGAAGTCGGTGAGTTTTGTTGGTACACGTGTTGGACTTTAAGTGGGTGGTGACAAAACGTACGACATGGTTCAACGAGGATGATTTTGATTTGGCAACGTGGCATGAATTCAACAATGGACTTTACATCCTTTGACGGCAGGTTTTACCTTCGTGAAGCCGTTGGTTTGGGAAGGACTAAATTTTGACGCAGATTCATGTTTTGTCTTTTGTGTCTTCACTTCCCAAATTCTACTTTACATATGTTTGGATTCAACTTCAATCACAACCACAACACGTAATAACAACAACAACACCAAAAAAAAGGTGAAAGTGATTGTCTTTGTTAAGTTTCTTCCTTCTTTCTTTGATGGCTCAGTTAGTGGATATTAATCCGTTGGACAATTTGGGTTGGCTTAAAATATGCAAATAACATAGTTCAAACGGTTTAAATAAACGAAACAAATTTCTTCTTGTCATAGAACCAAAAGTTGAGATTTTTCCCCGATTAGGTGGGTCCCACCTATAAGTGGGATCCACTTCCATTTATAACTGGAGTTAGTAAAATGTTATTAAAAAAATACCTAAAAATAAAATAAAATAAAATAAAATAAAAAAGGTAATCTTGGTTGAAAGACAGAAAACTTTTGCTTTTCTTTTTATTTATTTTTTTCTATCTGGTTAAAAGAAAATGAGATCAATTTTTGAAATGTATTAGTACTTTTCGACCAAAAGCCCAATATTCATATAACTGGGCCTGCATTCAGTTTGAAATTTGTTAGTATCCTGGGTGTGATTTCCTCTATTACACAGGTTTTTACTTTTTACGTTGATGTACAAAAAGCAACTGCAAGATGTGCAGTTTTGAATTCAGCAGCTCTTATTTAATAAATGGATTTGGTGTTTGTCATTTTAAATGACATAAGTTATCTTATTTTAGGAGAGAGATAGACACAGAAAAATAGAAATCATGAGAGAAAGAAAGTGAGTGGTTTTTTTTTAATTTAAAATTCAAATTTTCTGTGTTTGTATCTCTCTTAAAATGACATAACTTTCTGTCATTTAAAATGACAAACACTCTTCCCTTAATAAATTCCCGTTTACAATTTTTTATAGAATTAAACATTTTGGTGGTTGAGATTATGTACAGTTTTAGAAAAATTATAACCAAACCGAGTCTTTACGTTTTTGTTTGCACCCACCTATGTATTTGACTATGAAGTACCGATACTCCGAATTTTGATTAGATGTGGGGAACAATATAAGAGTCCAAAATATTTGCCAAGCAAATAACGTTTTAGATTTGATTTGGACTACCATATAAATATATGTACTTGTTCGGTATGGAATACTTGTGCTAAATGAAATACGTGGATGGTCTTCTTTGACTAGTGCTTGATAATGGCTCATTCCTAAATGTTAGTGGTGGCAGTCAAAGAAACTGGTGCACCTATAAGGACTCTGACTCTCAAGTTTGTAATCTGAAGAGAATAGAGTAATGAGCATTAGACGCAACCCTAAGGATTTGACAACTTGTTGGATTCGAGGTTTGGCATACCCCAATAAATAGAGTGGTTCTTCATCTGCGACAAATTGTGGGTCGTGTTTGTGGCCAGGGTGAGGATGGTAGATATCAAGCCATTTAACCCGCCTATTTTGGAAGGTTGAGCTATAATTTTAGACCCACCAACCCTTCATAACCCACCTTGTATAATGGTGGGTTAAAGTGGCTAGATGCGGGTCGGTACAAGTTGATCCATTGTGTCAACTCTTTTTAATACAACATACTTTTCTAGAGTCTATGCCATGAACATATCTAGTTTTTTCTTTGATCAACATAATTATTGGATTACAAAATAAAAATCACTACTTTAGTCCTCAGTGTAGATTACTCAAATATAAGGTCAACAGCAAATATATTTAAATTTCAAAATGTCAAAATTGAGTTGCAGAGTTATATTTTTGAAATTGATTGTGATTATATATTAGCTTCGAAATGCATTTAGTTTCAAAAGAATAGTTTTCAACCCATTTATTTAAGATAAGTCAACTCATCGAAGTTGATCAATTCGTTATGTCTCAATTTCCTTAATGGTTTCAAGAGTACTTTATACCAAACCAATCAGCTGTCCATGATGTTGCATGGATTTTATTAAGTGGAGCTGCAAGATTTGTCACCCGATTTAGAAAATATATTATCGACAGGTATAAGTTTGCAACAATAGAAGTGAATCAAAATATGTCATGTTGTAATTATGGTGTATGTTGTCGAGGTGGCCAAGTCGACTGTGCCGAGGGAGATTACTACGGGAAGTTAGTTGATATCATTCAATTGGATTACAAGCTGGGCAAGTCGGTTACTCTGTTTAAATGCGATTGGTTTGACAACACCTCGCGTGGGACAAAAGGGGACCATTATGGAAATATTGAGGTCAATTGGTCAAGGAGTTACACACTGGGTTACGACCCATTTATACTTGCTCAACAGGCGAAACAAGTTATTTTCACATTATACCTTACTTCCCGACAAGGGCGGAGAGGAGTTATCAAAACCAAAGCCCGAAATATTATCCCCAAGTCCATCGAGTCAGACTCAAATTATGTGACTAATCCATTTCAGGATGATGGAGAACATGAATTGCCCGTAAATGTTGCAGCGGATGATGTGCCAAGCAATCTTTTTGATTCCACTGCACCATTATAGTTAATTCCTGTTGAATTGGACGATGAGGAATCAGACGATGAGGAACCAAAGATTTATTCATATAGTGAGCTTGAATTCGACGATTATAAGACTCTAGAGGAAAGTGGGAAGAAGAATTCGAAGAACAGGAATCGTCCGACTGATTTGAGTTATTCTTTCTTTAAGCTCATTTGTTGTACTAAATACACAATTTTTATTCGTAGTCCACATGTTATATATATTAAAATTATGTTTCATGTTGTTAATTGCATTTGGATTCTGTATGGTGTATGCATATCAGTGACAAATGGATGCGCATAATGGTAGACGTTGTATTGCATACTTCTTATATTTATACATATTTTTACATTATGTTTATAAGTTTTCACAGATGGATCGTACAGATGGGTGTACTGGTAGTCATGGTAGTACTGGTCGAGGTCAAGTTACATGTCGTGGTGGCAAAGCAGGTAGGACGACGTAATCTACCCCTTCAAGTAGAGGCCGTACAGATTCCCCATCCCTCCCTACACTCTAGATTGGATCGTCACCATCTACCACCGACTCTGATATGGACGGTGCAAGTATTCCTCACACTCCCACTGCCCCACTGGGGATGACACAACAGGTTAAGTAAACCATATTCTTCAATTGATTTAGATATATATTAATGTTTCCTTTAAGCATCCCTGTACTAAATTTTTTAATGGTTAATATTTTTTCCTTTTGCAGGCTGCATCCCCTGCTAGCGAGGTCGGAGATGCTGCTTCAGCACTTCAGCCAGAGTGGGGGAGTCACGATCTAGAGATGGGGCGTATATGGGTTTATCCTTTAGGCACCACAGAGTAAGTGTTAATTGTTACTAATGATGCACTAATGTGACTTCTAGCATTGCTTAATTGTTATAATAAAATGTTATGATTTAATGTTGTCGAGTTTGAGCCTTATGATGAGGTGTAGAAATTTGTTGATGATCAAATATTCCGTAACTTTAGTCATCCATGGAGCACTTGGAAAGACATTCCTATGCCCATTCGCACTGGTTGGTTGAATGAATTCCTGGTAAGTTATGTATATCTCATTATTGCTAATGATTTATTACAAAAATGTATACTAACTACACATTTGTCACCAAATTGTGAGCTAATCGAAAAGATTGGCAATTTATAGGACCATTATAGGTGGCTGTCCGAGGATCACCATAACCTTGCAAGAGTTTGGCATTCCAAAGCCACCACATGGTTCCTAGATAAAATGCACAATGTAAGATGACATCGCAAAAAATGAATAGTTTGGTGATAATTTAAAAACACTTTTGAAAGAAAAATGGAAGAACTTCCTCAGTTTCAGAAGAGATCTGAGCAAAATAAGCAAAATAGGGCCAATCAACGAGGAACCACATATGCTGAAGGGTCGATTACAATCAGCAAGCATCGAAAAAAGACAGAAAGTATATATTGTTTTCTATTTCAGTATTCAATAGTTCATAAATGCAGCTAATGAATTAATGATCCTCATTTGTATTTTCAGGAGGCTTCTGGGGAAGTGCCGCCTAAAAAGGTTGATTGGGCTACCTTCCCGTGGACACATTCCCAATAGTCCGCAACTGGCCAGAAGCTGTGGTTAAACCTGAGAGCAGAGCAAATGCGGTTTTAGCATTTATTATTTGATGGTTATTTTTCCTTTATGTTTTACATGTCTACATGTGTGCCGATTTTTCTTTACTTGTAGGAAAACTATCAAAAACTTGAAGAGGAGAGGTCTACACAGGCGCCAAAATACGATCAATCCAGCTCCTCCTATTCCGATAATGGGAGCATGTTCATTACAGTTGTAGGTGGATTCAACAAGAAAGGAAGGGTTGGGAGGATATGTGAGCCGGCTGAAGCCTAGTAAGCGCCCCTCTACCCAGACTGGAAGTGTTTCTACATGTAAACTCAAGGCATAGTTATTCTTTTACGTTTGTCAATCTCTATTCTATTTATATTAAGGATAAAAATTTAACTTACTATTTTATCATAATATATTTGCAGATGAGCTTAAAAGGATGAGGGCGTCCCAACTTGAGTATCAGCAGAAGACGTCCGAGCTTGAGGAGCAACTGCATGCTGTGACAGAGCAGCTGACTCAGCAAGTGAACATTATGAAGCAAATGCAAGAACAACTCCGACTATTAATGCAAGAGAAGGAAGACAGCTACAAGAAGACGAAGGGACCGGCGCCGGATAATGAGCATGCTGATAATGATGACTTTGCTAGGACTTTAAAGGCATACTAGTTATTTTTTGTATGTTTTTTTATGTTTAGGACTTTAGAGACATTTGAGTTATTATTAGTTTGTTTTATGTATTTTTTACGAATGTTGTTGCTCACTTTTGTTGATATACCTTTTGATTTTAATTGGTTGTTTATCCATTATTTTTTAGGATTGTTGTTGCTGACTTTATGTATTTATGATTATTTGCAACCCTTGCTGTTTACAGAAAAATTAACAAAAGTTTAGTACATTATTCTAATTTTAATTTTTTAATTCCTAAAATTTGTGAGGAAACTTTTAAAAATTCTGTCGCAAAAACCTCAGCATATTGCGACGAAAATTTTAAAATTTCCTTGCAAATTCTGAGATGATTTAGTTTATTTTTTGTTGCAGATTCGGCAACATATTACGACAAAAATTTTAAATATTCCCTCGCAAGTTCTGCGACGGGTTTAGTTTTATTTGCGTCACAGATTTTGCGATGATAGTTTGATATTTTTTCGTTTGCTAATTTGCGAAGGAAAATTTCCCGCATATTTCGTCACAGACTGTGACGGAAAACTGTATCTAAGTCTGTTGTTCGCGACAGAAATGTAGTTTTTTGCGTGGGAAATTTTTCGTAGCGATTTGCGAGGGATTTTGTTTTGACAAATTTTTGTGGAAAAATCTTTGCGACGAGGCTTTTATCGACGAACAGTGTTCCCCCGTAAATTCTATCACAGACTGTTTTTGCGAGGGAATTTTGCTATTTTGCGATGGAATTATTGCGTCGTTGATTGTGCATTTTCTGGTATTGTATCAAGGTTGGGCTAGGCTTAAGAGATTATGCCTAAAATGGCATATCATCTCCCTGAAGACTGATAATTGGCTCACACTTTCTACATTAGTTTGTGCCCACTTTCGAGAATAAACTTAGGTTTTGCAACTGAAGGACCTCTTTACACTAAAAGACCTGAAGAAGCTCTAGAGTTCATCGAGAGAGTGGTTTAGAATGAACACCAGGCACTCTAAGCCCAACCAATACTTGAAAAAAAAAGTTGAGGAATAGTCATCCATTCTAGCTCAAGATGACTGTATAGAAAATATTCCACCTCTTTTCACACAACAACAACAACAAGACACCATCTCTATCTTAGAGAATGCACTCTTACGTCTAACTAAGGTGGAGACATTGTTTAAGCAAGAGATCAAATCTTTATTCAAATCCCAAGAAACATCCATCAGAGATCTTGAGCAACCTACTGAAGACAAGTAAGTTCATAATGATGTTGAGGGAAACTTGCAGTTTAAAGATGAGGATGTTGAAAGAGCTACTGAAGATCCAAAACTGAGGAGGAATTTGCTGTAGAAGAAGAATTCGAAGTTGAGGAATATTCTGAAGCTGGGGTAAATGAAACATATATGGATGAAACTCCCTCTTCAATTGAGACTACCATCCTGCAACCCTATGACGAAGCAATAGAAATGGAGGGGCATAGCATTGAAGAAGATGCAGACCCAAGAAGCACTGACATTCCTATCCCCATGGTAGTCATACATGTTGAGTAAGCCTTATGTGACGTTCAAACCAATGTGAATCAAATTCCAATGAACTTATTAGAGAATATGGGAATAAAGCATATAAGATCCGCAAAGATGACTCTACAATTGCTCGATTATTGTATTCAAGTGTCAATTTGTATTGCTGAAAATATGCTAGTCAAGGCAGAAAAATTTACATGCATAGAAGATTTTTCAGTCATTAATATGGACGAGGACCCTGTTATTTCTCACTTTCTTGAAGAACCATTTTTGGCCTTTATATATGTAGTGGTAGATGAGATAAAGGATGAGATAATTTTCAAGGTGGATGGACACCAAGTAAGTATTCTTATTTTTATAAATAATTCTCCATCACTTAAATTCATCCCCTTAGATGTACAGGTACAATTTGTTGAAGACAAAGAAGGTGTATAACACCTCATATTTCTAAAACTTATAATTATATATGAAAATATGGATTAAGGGGTAGGATTAGTGAAAATTCTGAAATTAGGGTCAAAATACATAAGAAGGGTAAAATGGTAAATTGCCAAACACATAACCCTAGGAACGGAAAATAGAGTAAAAGGTCTCAAATGGAAAAACTAACACTGGAAATGGATTCAGAACGAAAAATTGAGTGGGTAAGCAAGTTTATGGAAAATTGGTGAATAGTGATTTAACCGGTGTAAAATACTGCGGTATAATTGTACCGATAAGTGCAAAAATATGATCATTATTTCTAGGAAGTAAAAATATGATGTGAATAAGAAAAATATGTAGATTATGAATTTGTGGGTTGAAATGGATGATTTAAGAAAGTTAAGTGACAAGTGGAACCCACTCCCACTTAAATGAGTGAGTTATAACACATCTGAGAGAGGATTTCTTGAAAAATCTGAACACTCTCTTTCCTCTTTCTGTCCTTCATCGTGGAGCTTCCATGGGAGCATAGGGAAAGCTTTTCATGGCTTGATTTCACCTACTTCCACTCCTCAAATCACAAAATCTTAAACATCAAAGCCACTCCAAATCATCTAGTGAACAACTTTCTAGTTGTGGGTTTTCCATAAAAGTGAGTGTGTGGAAAGTTCTTCCTCCATGAGCATTTCAAAATTTTGAGTAGATGAGTAGCTTTGGGGTTCTTTTGGGTTGATTAATTGGTGGAAAACCTATCCTAGGATTATTTGAAGACCATTGGTGGTAAGTTGCTACACTCTCTTTGAGTTTTCATTGAAATCATAAAATGGATGAGGGTTTGGTTATGTGTTGATGAGTTATGATAGTTAGGAGCATAAAATGATATGTCTCCTTTGGAATTTGATGCTTCGAATGATAAATAATGATGATTGAAGCAATACAAATTATTGGTGAAATGGATTAATAACTTAGAGCATGTTGTGTGACATATCTGTGATCTCTGTCCAGTAGATGTGTATGGTTTGGACTTTCGCTGGTGATACTCCTTTGGGGAATTCTAGTCGGGTTTTGTCGTGGGGCCATCTCTGGGAGCAGTACCAGGATGATCCAAACGTGGGACTTCCGATGGATAGGTCTCTTTGGAGTTTCAGTTGGGTTTTGTCTTGGAGTCGTTTCAACCATGGGAGAGGCACCGAGAAGCTTCTCGGGAGTTATATGATGGGGTCCTTGAATAGAATCCTTGGGTGGATGTTCTTGGATGTGAGCCCAGTGTTATGTGATATTTGTATGTTATGCATTTTATATGATCATTGTATGCACATTGAGTGAGCCATTGGGTGGAGTGATCCTCCAGTACCCTAGTTTTACTGAGATATATTTGTATATCTCATCCCACATTTGGGGGCATCATTTCAGGTTATAGTGAGCATAAAGGATCTTCGGGCAAGAGGCCTGCATAGCGGAGGAGTTGACCATGATATGCATATGGAGAGCATAGCATTTTGGAGAGCTATGTTTGATGCACATAACATTGTATCTAGTATTTTGGACTTAGGTTATGAACATATTGTATGTTGATATTGCCATGCTTTTGGGTTTTCATGACTAGATTCTAAGTTTTTTGTAATTGATGTATATTCATGCCTCTTATTTAAATTGGTATTTTGGTGAGCATGAGACTTGTCCATAGCCACATATTGTGTGTTGAGGCATTTGGGGGATTTAATGTTGTAAATTGGCCATATAATGTTTAAATGGCAATGAATTGGTGAACCGTGTAATTGATATATTGTATAAGGTTTATGCATTATGGAAAGGACTATGGCCCACATTAGTAATTGTACAGGTTATATTTGGAGTATTAAAGTGTTAGGAGTGAGATACTTGATCCCTTTTAAAGTGAAAAAACTGTCAAATGTGATTTTCTCAGTAGGGTAATCGATTACCTTCAATGGGGTAATCGATTACCTGAAACAGGGGATGCATGATTCAGCCACTGTGAAGGTTGGTAATCGATTACTTTTTGTTGGTAATCGATTCCCTAGTTCAGTAATCGATTACCTTGAGAATGGTAATCGATTACCCAAAACAGGAGAGCCAAAATTGAGCTATTGACTTATACAACAACTTCTGGTAATCGATTACCTCAAGGATGGTAATCGATTACCATACTGCAAAATTGAAAAATATGATATTTTTTAATTCGGAGTTGATGGTATTGCTCGGAAGGGTTATAAAGAATCAGTATTATGCTTCCGCGAGTTTTGCAATTATAATTACAGTGTTGTTTTAATTGATTACAGAAATGGTTAATGGTTAACAACAAGGATTTAATAAAGAAAAAAGTTTACCCGTAATTTAATTAACCCAATTACTGTGACTGTAACTGTGCTTAATACCATATGCAATATTAACACTACCGGTACATAACAAGCTGTTACAAGGTGAAAAAACAAGACTCAAGAATCCTCATATGTTAAAAGCTAAAAGCAAACCCAGAGTCAAGATAAAGAAAAGATGACTATAACCAAGGGGATAAAGCCAACTTTTGTGCTTTGCTTCAAGCCACCTTGACCATCTATAAACTTCAAGCTCGTGACAGTAAATAAGCGCTTGTTGGGAGGCAACACAATAAATTTACTTTCTTTCATTTTGATTTTGTTTTTTTTTTATTTCTTTAGTTTATTTTCTAATCTCCATGGTGGTGTTTATCTGATAGTACTACCCATCCTATAGTAGGCTTGACTTGGATGCCACTACTGATCATTACTAATATTACGTGCTCCTTTTGTGGATGTGCAATTATTACTAAGGAAAACAAATTTCTAAATCTAGGAATGGGGAGCACCACCTTACATAGTAGCAGTTCATGATCCCTGTTGAACACCTGATGCAAATCTTTCTCATCAGGGATGTTTCTGTCATCCTTTCTCTGCTTTTCATTTTTCTTTCTCTTTGGTTAATTTGTTGTTTTGAGCTGAGATTGTGTAAAAATGAAAAAATTGATAGGGGAATTAGTTAGTGATTTGGATCCTTATTGTGATGACTTACATTCATGTTTTTGTTTTGTGAATGAGCGCTGACTAAGAAAGTCTAAGAGTTAGAACGAACACTAGGATTACAATTTGAGTGATTGAAAGAGAGCTTAGTTAGCTGAATCATACACCCATAGTGTGAGGTTTTGAGCCTAAACAAAAAAAAATTCTTTTGGTGTCTACTTCACAGTTGAAAATGCTCTAGAACTTGTTTTGTTTCTCCTTGAGATGGTTGATGACATGAATTGTTGATATGATTGAGGCATTATTTCTTATTTTTAGCTACTTTGCCAAAAAGCCACCCATATTCTATCCTTTGTTTAGGCTTTTGAGCCTAGGCCTTTTCTTTTCTGAATAACATGTTATCTTGATTAGCCACTTCAAACACATCTCTACCTTTGATAGGATTGCATTGCAGATTTGTCATGGTAAGGTGTAAGCATGAGCATTATATTTTGTGCTATTTAGTGGCAAAAAAGGAGGTGATATGACTTGGGCAAAAATAAGGGTGGAAATGGTGAATAAATTGTGAGTTTCTTTTTAATTTCTGTGCAAATAAAAGTATTGAAAGAAAAAAAAAAGAATAGAAATTTTTTGGGTTTGAAAAAGAAAATGCAGAAAAAAAAATAAATCATAAAAATTCTAGAAAAGAAAAAGGAGGAAGAAATTTGGGAAGGAGATTGTTTGCTGAAGAATATGTTTATATTTATACCATAATTTTTCTGTTTTTCAATTCTTTAGCTACATAACTTCATGTTAATCCTCCCCTTAGCCAGGCCCATTACATCCTAAGTAAAGACCTCTTGATCTTCTGTGCATGTTACTTGACTATGGAAAGTGAGAATATGACCAAGCCTATGGTAATACTGATTCAGTGATGGTTTGAGTGAGACACTTACCCCTTAGTCACTTGAATGACTAGTGAATTGATGATTCTGGTAAGGAGTGTGTTCAGATTCAATTTATGTTTTATGATAGATCTCTAATTGTGGTTCAATGACTTGCTAGCTTTTAGAAATTGCTTTATTGGATGCTTGTTCTTAGAGTTTTCTTCTTTCATTGTTAAGTGTCGCGACTTCGACAAGTGCACCAGTCGTGCAAGTAATAAAGTGTAAAAGTACGAGATCGTTTCTACGAGGATTATATTTCAATCACTAGTTCACTATTTTTGCTTAAGTTGGGCCATCGATTAAGAGATTTGAATGAAATTTGAACTCAAAAGTAAAACTAAAAGATAAAATTTGAATTACTTGACATTCAAGAAACGTTGCTAGGGTTAATTTCCCCAATCTCCTCGTTATCTTATGAATTAAAACCTTGAATTAAATGCCCTTTCCATATAGTCAATCACTTTCTCTAAGTTAATTTAGACTCAATCCCTTGACATCCTAATTCCTTACTCTCTTTAAAGAATCCTAGCTCCCCAGTTGTTCTTCAAAGAAAATAAGCATTAAATCCAAGAAGCATAAAGATTGCATAATCCTCATGTCTATCCCTAGAATCATAAAAATTACGATGAATTTACAAGACACGATTCATGACCAACATTCCTATTCCATACATTCATCCTACATCAATCTACAAGATCAAACTCATAGAAGGCATGGAGAAAAGATAAATTCATTCATTATAAAAAGGAAATATAACATTAAATATTATTCGTAACATAAAGATTTGGCTGGGTTCCATCTAGCCCTAACTACAAAGAAATCTAGCCCAACATAGTGGAATCAGGAAAATAAGAAAGCTTCCCCAAACTTCATTAATGAGTTGGTGCAGTAAATCTTCGAGGTTTCTAGCGTAATCGTGACTCTGACTCATCCACGGCTCTCAAAAGCAGGAAAGACTTGCTTCTCCGATTAAAATTATGCCTCCTGTTTCAAGTGTTATGAGTTTCCTTTGAAAATTAGATTAAATATGTGTAGGAACCCTAACTTTGGTTGAAAATCCCGTAATGGGCCTTAGTTGGGTCACAATCTGGAGTTAAAATGCTCTGGAGAGCATTAAAATTCTCACAGGAAAAACTGAAAATATGTTGCAGAGCATTAAAACGCTCACTGGAAAAATTAAAAACATGTTGCAGAGCGTTAAAACGCTTTGGAGAGCGTTAAAACTCTCTCGTCCAGTAGCTGAGTCTCTTTTTTCACGTTGTAGAACATTAAAACTGAAAGGAAAAGATGGCTAAATAATCACACTATAGGGGGTGAATTGTGTGTTACTTCTTTTGCAAGAAACAATGAAAAAAATACAACTCTTTTGTTTCAACTTCAACCAAAAATGAAATTCATAGAATATAAACGTTTTCCCAACACAAAGCAGAATCAAAACATATTACATAACATGTAATTTAGAGGATTAATATTAGAATCAAAATTAGAAGGGAAAACCGAAGAAAATCAATGTAATTCAATACCTTTTTCAAGAAAATATCCAAGAACGAAATCAAACATAAAAACTAATGATTCTCATACCTTAAGCAGAGTTAATATAACATGTATAACTCAGAAAACAAGTTATAAGCATTGAAATCAAAGAGATAAGGTAAGGAAGAATCATACCAGAATATATCCTGGTTCACTCTCTAGCCACTTGAGAGCTATATCCAGACTGAGGTTGATCCGTTTCACTATGTTCTAACTTTCAACCAGTGTCAGAAAAATTAATTTACAAGAGAAATTGCACAAGTTTATGATCACACCTTGATCACACTTAACCTAAGTCATTTAGGATCACTACATTTGTATCACAAATGATTACAACAATCAAATTCTTTCAAACATATGTACGGAAGCCTCTTCACGTTCAAAATTCTCAAAAAGGTCAAAAAAGATTAAGAAACGAGAGAGCAATTGAGCTTTTTCCCAAAGATATGTAAAAGTAGGTCAAATGAGGGTTCAATCTGAGTTGTATGTGTTATGGTGTTTTCCTTTGATAATAATTATTTAGAAATCCTTAGAATATGTTTTTATAGGTGTCCTATCAAGTTACTAGCTGTTGGAATCTAAAATTTTGAATTACTTAAGATTTAAGTCACTTAAGACAGGGAGTAATTGATTACTTTTCGTGGGATAATCGATTACTTCTTCAAAGAATCCAGGTAATCGATTATTTTCAAAAAAGTATTCGATTACTATATATCTGAAACTTAATGGATTTAGTGACTTCTAAATGCTTTCTAGTGACATGTAGCATATGTATGATCATATTCCACACTTATATAACAACTCTTGATGTAAGTGTGATCTTGTATGCATGATCAAAGTGTATGTGTCACTAATCCATGAGTTTATGGTCTATTTATGCAACCTTCAAGTTAAAGCTCAATAAACTCATTCCTATAAGTTTTATGACTTTAAACAGACATTACAAACAATATAGAACTATGTCTTCAACTTTCTTAATTGACCTTTAAGTCTTTAAAGTCTTCTAGTACTTATTTTAACTTGAAAAGCTTTGATTTCTAGCTTGACTTGGCAGATTTGAGTTTTCTTTTCATATTTGCATTTTCCTTTGGTCTTCTAGTATCATTTAGGACTTGTTGCCATGCCTTTCACTGAGTGCATCTTTGTTGAGTTATATTAGTCCTTTGTAGGTGCTTTGTTATAATCAAAACTTCAATATCATAGTCTTCATAACCTATAGTTCAACAAAAATGCTCAAGTAGAGTGTTAAAACGCTCTCTTCTAGAATGCTTTATTCTTCCTTTATGTATATTTTGATCCACTCTAACTCAGTTTTCACCTACAAAACAACCAAGGCTCATGCACATTAGTTAATAATTCAAAGTTCATGTTTTTTAGCCAAATAACACTAAGTTCTCACGCTTTTGACTAGATATACAGATAATTTAATCCCTTAAAACATGATAAACTATGGGTATATCAAATAATTCCCAGATTTAGAATATTACTGTCCCCAAGAATCAATTAAAACAAAACTATGGGAAATGGGACGGGCCCATGTGCTCAATGAAATCTCAAAAGGTCAATTAGTTAGTATCACAATCAACGAGTATTTAGGCTCAATGAATGAAAATAACGAGGCACCAAGTCAAGCAAGCGTTCACAATCCACAAGTCATAAAATCATAACGATATTTCTCAGAACAAAGAGTATGAAAACTAAATCAAAACACCCTCTCACTAGTATTTTCAATTCACTCACACTGAAGTGTCTGAGTGTATGTGTTTAACTTATTCTCCATTGAATTAACACTATCATAGGCTTGGTTATATTCTCACTCTCCACAGTCTCAATAGTATACATAGTAGATCAAGCGGTCTTTTATTAAGGCTATATATGGCCTGGCTAAAAGGAAAAGAAATGAAAAAAAATTGGCTACAAGGTTAGAAGTCAGATTCAAAGAGGAATGAACATCATTGTATAACACATTTGCAAAGCACATTTTCTTCTTCTCATCCAATTCTTCCTCTTTTGCACTTTTCACTTAATTTTATTCATAAAACATAATACTTTTTCTAATAAGAAAACTTCTTTTTTCATTTTTCAATTGTTTTCCTTTTTGTTTGTTTATTTTTCAAAGTATATACATTTTTTTTCTTTTTCATTTAACCACATCACGTGTCCTTGACTTTTTTTTTTGCTTTTCCACATTTATCTCCTATACATCAATAATTCAATTATGACAATTATGCTCAATTCCTCACTCTAAATCTGAAATCTAATCCAACTCGGGTGAGTATGTATATATAGAGTATCTATTCACATGTATAGGTCATTAAAGAATAAATAGGCCTAGGCTAAAGGGGATTAACACATAGGCTGGCTATTTGGCTATCTAGCTATAACGAAAAAATATGTAAGAACCCGCACAGCTAAATAATTAATTTAATAACATTATCGATGCCAGAGCATGGAGTTAATAAAGATTATGCATAATTATGGTAAAATAATTATCTAGAAGTTTGAGTAATGCTTAAGTATCTTTTCTGATGAAAAGTACATATACCAGTTTTGCTTCGCGGTATAAATGCGTACATGTGAAGTATTCCAAAAAATTATAATAAAAATATAAATATTCGTAGGAAAATATCTAGGTCAAGAATATCAAATTTGAGATAAAAATAATAAGCAGTGATGTCATAACTAATACTGGCTATTTCGCAGTAGAAAGTGTGTACCGACAAAGTGTCTCGAAAAATTAATGTACAAATATGATAATTCCTAAAAAATGAGTAGTTTAAGAATATGAAGTTTGATAGAAAAATAATGAATGGAAGTAATAGAACTAATATAAGGTGTTCTAAGTGTAATAAGTGGTACAACTCTAAAAACCCTAAATTTCTTTTTAAAAACACACTCTTCCTCATTCCTTACTAACCTAGTCAGCCACCAACACCCTTCATGGCAGAAAATTCCTCTCCTCTCTAGGGTTCTTTATTCTTTCAAGAACCAAGCATGAACATCCATCAATAGTTAACATTTCATCACTATACCATAGATACAATTTAGAGTCTTAAGTTCTAGAGAGAAAAACATCATCTTGAGTGATTTTCGTTTCTGCCATATGGTGTAAAAGTGGGACCTTTCCATGGTTGAAGGCATGGATCATCTTGTTCTTCTTGTGTGGAGCTTCAAAGGTGAAAAAACTCAACCTTTCCTTTGTTTTTCGTGATAGAAAGTATGATTTAGGTTAAGATTGAGTCTTGAAGCTGTTTTTATGTTTAAAACGTGTTGGTATGTTAATTAAATGATTAAACAAGTTTGGGAGATCATTGAAGGTCAATTACACCTTAAAAACTCAGTTTTCTGCATTCTTTCGAAGAAGTATTCGAATATTTTTCGGGCAGTATCGAAAACTTTCTGAAAAAAAACACAGTAATCGAATACTCTTTGAGACAGCAGCAACCTAGTTTAGTAAAATCGCGATATCTCAAGCTACAGAACTCCAAATTGAGTGAGGTTTGGATCTATTTGAAGCTAACACACAGGTATACAACCTTGTAAATTTTCAGATCCATTGGATAAATGGAGTAATCGCAATTTATGTTTTAATTTGCGACCCTATTGCTGGAAATTCAGTTTGTTGTAGGAACTTTGTGAAAAATATAACCGGAGTTATACAACTCCAAATGAGACATATAAAATGTCGTTGTAAAGCTAGAGATGTCTAGTTTAACATATTGAAATCTTAGAATTTTTCGGTAAAGAGTTGCAATGGCAATTTTAAAAATGGTAAAGACGGTTTGTGCTTGTGGGCTTTGAGAGAAGTCTACTTAGGCGAAACGAAAAAGAAATAGTGTCCCATTTGACTTATGGGTTTAGGATATGTTTGTTGATATGTTTATATTGTGGAAACAGATTGTGACACTGCTGGTTGTTGAGTTGGTGTTTGGACTTGTACCCCAAGGTTGGGTTGGACACTTAGCATTTACAGGTAAGTTTCGTGTTCTCAAGGTTAATCCCCATTTGTTCCACCATCCTCCAAGAGAAGGATGGTAGTTTTATATGGTATATGCGCTTATCTGTTATTTGAGATGATAAAATGACACACTCTTATATATGTATGTTATGTGGTGTTGGGTACTTACACGATCAGGCATAGACCCTAGTGTGTAATGCATGAGGCAGCGACCCTCATGTTTTGGTAGGTTGCAGAAGTGTGTAATTCCTATCTCGTTCTCTGGCTAGTAGACTTGTTAGCACACATGCATCATATATATATGTTGTTGCATCATATGATTATGGTTATTATAACACCTCGTAATTCTAAAACGTATAATTACATATGAAAATATGGATTAAGGGGTAGGATTAGTAAGAATCCTGAAATTAGGGTCAAAATACGTAAAAAGAGTAAAATGGTAATTTGCCAAACATATAACCCTAGGAAAAGAAAATTGAGTAGAAGGTTTCAAATAGGAAAACTAACCTTGGAAATGGATTCAGAAAAAAAAAATTGAGTGGTTAGGCAAGTTTCTGGAAATTTGATGAATAGTATTTTTACAAGGTAAAAATACCGCGGAACAGTTGCACCGTAAAGCATGTCGAATGAATTTTGAGCTCTAGGTTTGGAAATAAGTTATAAATGGTATATAGGACTAGAAAATATGATTTCTGGTGGAAATTGATGGAAATTAGGGTTTTAAGGGAAGCGTGCCCACAACGCGCATAACAGCTTAAAACTGTGATTTTTCCGAACGACCGGAAAATTCCAGATTCATCTGATCAAGGACAACTAAAGGACAATGGTTAATATTAAAAATTGGAGTTTCTAAATAGTTTAGGAATTTATGGACGTTTAGTGGAATAAGCGGAAGATTTGACTTAGTTTGAATAATGTGAGGTGGCGGTGGGACCCATCCCACTTAAGTGATAAGATGACAACATGTCAAAGACCACTATTCATCATCTTTTCCTCCCTTCTCTCTCCTTGAACCCGCGGCCTCCATGGTTATTGAGCAAGTTTTGCTCCAACACATCTCCTCCAAACTCCCTCAATACTCACTCAAAATCAACAAAGTCCTACATCAAACTTGAAGTAAAGGACCTTCTAAACACAACATGGTAGTTTTAAGGCTTGAAATTCACTAGTTTGAGAGAAATTCCCCACTCTAATACGCGGCCAAGTCTGGAGTTTTGAAGTTCTTGGGTTGTTTGATCAAGCCATTACTTGGATATCAATTTGAGGAGTCTTAGGCCTTGCTTGTGGGTAAGTTTCAACACATTTCATTGGTTGATTCATTAGATTTGATTTTGAAAACCTAAAGCTATTATGCATGGATTGATGTAGTTAGAGAGCTCAAATTGAAAATGTGTATTAGATAAAAACGGCTTAGAATGATATTTTATAGTGATGAAACTCATAAAAATTATTGGTGAAGAATATTGGTATGAGTTTGTGAAATTGACATGTTGTAGGATTGTGTAATTGAGTTGTGGAGTATTTGTATGAGTTAATTAGAGGATTGTAGGATATGTGGATGTGTTGAAATGAATTGAAAACCCTTGAGTATGCACCCAAGTAGATTTCGGCCAATGGAGGGGATATAAGGTTGGATGATGTAAAATTCATGTAATTGCTATTTTGAGGCTTGGAGTTAAGTTTAATTAGGATGTGTGTGGGTGTGATGTAGTTAAATTGGAAGGAAAATTATTGGATGGATGTGTGGGTTCAATTCGGCCATAATAGGGTGGTTTAAGGAAAATGGTGTTATGATGGTATTGAATTAAGTTAAAGGCTTGAATTGGTGTTATAGTGAGCTTAGGAAACCATTAAAGACCTTGCATAAACAGTGACAACACACTTTGAAAGAGAATAACTCCAATATAAGGCTTTACAAGATTATAGGATTTAAGGGTTTTGATCACAAGATCAAAAACTACAACTTTTACGAAGAAACCATGACCTTAACATGGCTAGAATAGTCTCTCCATGCTTGCCGTTTGTTTTCATGTGTGTTCGGCTCTTGTAGAAGAAGAAACTAAGCAAATGAGCGTGAAAAACCTCTCACACGGGGTTGACGACTTATAAAAGAAAAGTTACTAATGAATATATCTTTTACTTAGTTAGTTCTTTAACTTTTCAACATAAGTTCTCATTGGTTCATATTTTCCTAAACTTGACTTATCCTTTCTTTTCTATAAAATTCAACCCTTCTAAAGGAAAGAAAGTACATAAATTGATAGGAAGAAACTAGATAACCGACTGTCATGGTAACTTTACCAAGTTACTTGATTTTATTTCATGCTTGCTCTTTTCAAACTTTTATTTAATTCTTATTGGTCAATATTTAATTTAAGTTTGAGTTGATTTTAAGAATTAATCTAAACAACTTCAACTTGAATTAAAGACACTTTAAGCCTATGAAATTGGCCACAGAATTTAATTAAACTTTCTAATTCAAGTTTGGGCGTGGTTTTAGGAATTACCAAACTAACCCTTAATTTCCACTATAATGACATACATATCCTCAAACATATTCTATACTTATACTTGGGTTTTATTAGATTTGTTTAGCATGAATTGTGTTATTAAATTAATTATCATATCAATTACATGATTTACTGTTCACTGTTTCCTTAAACACGTGTTTCATTTAATTAAAATCTTAACTAAATTACTGTCACATATTTTGACAGTGAGGTTATTATATAATTTACTGTCACATATAATGCTCATCGCCAAGTCCAGCAATTTGCTTGGGGCAGTTCAAACTGATCCATCTACACCTTCTACGACGTTGGGTAGTTTTGAAGGTTAAGTGTAACAGCCCGTTGTACACCGGTATTGTTAACATGAATTATGATATTAAGCGCAGTTACAATCACAATAATTCATTTATAAAAATGTGAGTAAACTTTTTCCGTTTATTACGCGTGCATTTAAAACAATAAAAAGCGTAATAAATAAAAGCTGTGACCGTAACTGTAAATTTTTGCTGAATAATTATTTAAACTACTTTTATAACATATATTACCTCACTCAAGTCATTAAGGGGTTCCCATAAATCCACTTAGCTAGGACCTCACTTTTAAGTTTTCTACCTATCCGAACATGGTCCGGTATTTAACTGTCCTTTTTAAATGAAACACAGAGGTGTTGTTTCCTGCCAACTGGCTCAAGGTCGCGCCGCTATGGCGCTAGATCGCGCTAGATCCCTGGAATTTGTCCTAAGAAGAACTGCCCCTGATTCCCGCAATTGGCGCGGAACCGCGCCGCTGTGGCGCAAGGTCGCGCCAGATTGCTGGAATTTGGCCCAAGCATAAATCTGCACCCTGTGCAGGGACCAAATGAGTAGTCTGTGTTCTCTGCCTTCTATAGGCTGACACGCAACCCAGAAAAATCCTAATTTTTGACACGAGATAGAGGACTTCTCAAGCTTCAAAACGGCATATGGCACGTCCTTATCGGACCTCTGTGAAGGAAGATATGCTCTCCCGAAGTTTGCCTAAATTATGCCAATTTCTAGAAAATTTGCCAGAGTTTTCTTTGTTTTTCCAATAATCCCCAAGTTTGCACAAGTGATCTATGACCTCAAATTGTACCTACTAATCATAGGATGGCACACACAAGGACCAGCAATGCCTTAGGGCTCTTACAACCCTTCACAGTTTATCTCAAATTACCCAATTAATATCATATTGCTTACTTTATTAACACTTAACATATTTCAATCACCAATGTCCATTTGCATGCATTTTCTAAACATACACATAATCATAATCCTAAAATAGGCCTATTGCCCTTTCGTCATATTACAATGCTTTATGGTTACATTAACTCATGTACAAATTACAAGGCTTCCAATGTTATATTACAATTACCAACCTTAACCTTCAAATAATAAATAATAAGTACTCCAAAATAAACATGATAAAGAAACCTCAAAATGACATAATCCAAATGTAGCTAGACTTAGGCAAAATGACATGAAAAAATATGATAATAAATCTCTTCCTAAATACATATGCAATGTTCATGCCCTAAGTCTAGCCTAGGCCCAATGGCCACAAAATGCAAAGCAACTAATCCTAGGTTTCAGTCATCCCATGGGCTTCTTGCCCGCCGCTCCTGCACCACTGCTACCTCCTGAAATAAAGCCCCCAAGACGGAGTGAGATATACGAATATATCTCAGTAAACCAGAGGTTCCGGAGTATACTCCGACCAGTGGCTCACTTCGATGCATATAAATAACATAAAATAACATCTTGAAAATAGGATAAAGCAAGGGATTTAGAGAAACCGGGGAACCTAGGGATACAAAATACGACGAAGCTGGAATGGTCGATGCCAATACCACGCAACGTCCTGCCTAATGGCTCGGCATATAAGCCTATGGGTCTCAACCAAGGCGTGTTCCTAGAACATCCAACCGAGGCACCCCCCATCCATATACACCCGAGACTTCCTAGTGTACTCCTATCCGGATCACACACCACGACCCTAAGTCAATTGGAACTCCCTCTCGGAGACCTATCCAGTGGAAGTCCGTAACGCCCGAAGGCAAACTATCTACTGGCCAGAGACTCGGTACATCCAATGTACCACTAACATACATAATAAATGCATGAACATGTTATCCTACATTACTTACATATACTTCCTACCATCACCCTCAACGGGCATGGTGGAACACACAAGGGGATCAAGCCCCAGTACCAAGAGGTTACCTGTATAGTCCTCTCCACTTAGCTCCCTGTAATAGGTTCTCCGAGCTCGTTACACAACAAAAATGCCTACACAGAGAACATTCTCAATCAATTACCGTTCATACAAACACATGCTAGTTACCAATTATACAAGCATGGTTCCAATTACTCACCTCAATCCCTCTTGGTCCGGGACCAAGGGCAATCCACCGAACTCACGGTTCGGGGTTCAAATCTACGTACGACAACCTACAACAACCATGTACGAATCATCAATACACGAAAAATCTATCAAAGTACGAAAACGTCAAAAAGCCTCAGCCACACAAGGTAGGTTCGGCCTACATAGTCTTATTTTACATTTTATTTTTCTAAATTTTCTTTCTCATTTTCTTAGGCATCCTTAGGTTACCAAAAGGCCATATCAAGTGCCATTTTTCATTTTACATCATTCAAACGTCGTTTTGCCTAATATTTCGCTCTAGGTTCCATTACACCTCTCAACACACCAATTATTTTTCCATTGGTTTTCCAACCTTCCAACCACCACACAACCCATCTAATTACCATTTAACACATAATACATCATCCAAACCATTTCAACAACTTCAATTTCCTTATTTTCCCTCAACGACCGAATTCTACATAGGTGAACTCCAAGGAACTTTCAATCAATTTTAACTATTCCATACCTCAATCCTAACAATCCCATTACACAATCCTATTATATCATCATACAACATACCACAATCCCATTACACAATCCTAACAATAATCTCAAACACAAAGTCATGACACCATCAAATTTTTCTAAGTTAAAAATCAAATTTTTCACCAATAATTTTTATTGCATTTATGGCTCCTACACATCATTCTAAGACATATTCATGTACAAACATTTTCCATTTAGCTCTCTAACAACACCAATCAACAAAACCCCCTTTAGGGTTCATGAAATAAATCCAAAGATTAAACCATTAAAATGATGAAGAAACTTACTCAAAAGCTAGGCACAAGGCTCCTCCAAGACATCCTAAACCATTAGAGCTCCAAATAACTACATGAACACAAAAATTCTCAAGAAATTCATGACTGATTTTTGCCTATTTCTCACAAATGAGAGGGTTTCAAGGCTAATGGATACCACCAATGTGTTTGGAAGGTGATTTCCAACAAATTTCAAGACAAGAATCGTCCGATTCAGTTAAGAATCGATGAAGTTAGCAAGAAAAGAAAATTGAAACCCAAATGGTCCAAAGGGGGGGGGGGGCTGCACGGTTTTGCAAGAGAGGAGGGAAGGGAGAGATGATGAATAGTGATGAGGCTTATGTGGCTTAAGTGGATTTAAGTGGGGTGGGTCCCACCGCCACCTCACACGATTTTAAACTTATTTGAACTTCCTTCCGATTCCACGAAACGTCCATAGATTCACAACCTATTTAGAAGCTCTAATTTTTAACATTAACCATTGTCCTTTAATTACCCTTGATCAGATGAATCCAGAGTTTTTCGTTCGTTCGGAGAAAATGTTGTTTTAAGATGTTGCGCGCGCCGTTGGCACGCTTCCCTAAACTTACTTATTTCCATCAAATTTATCAAAAATCTGAGACCTTTTACTCACTTTTTATCTTCCTAGGGTTGCGTGTTGGCTAATTATCGTTTTACCCTTCCTTTGTATTTTGACCTAATTCTCAGGATTTTAACTAATCCTTCCCTTTAATCAATGTTTAATATTTTAATATATAATTTAGAACTGCGAGGTGTTATATTAAGCTTCAATCTTTTCCCTTTCTTCTCTTCTTTTATCACTTAACTTCCTTCTGGGTCTAAACAAGATTGTTTCTTCCACATGTTTCTTTTTTGTATCATTTCTTAATTCTTTGGGATTTGGTTCTTTAAATAAATAAATAAATAAAAAATGATTTCTTGGTAATTTGATTGTTGTGGGAGCAGACTTTCATTGTTTCAAGCATAAGATTGAGCCAAAATGGGAGGACCCATTTATGGGAGCATATTTTCATTGACTCGCCGGGTTTCGTTTAGCTCGCCAAGTCATTGAGACTCGGACAGGTCAAGAGCATGGTTGATCCAAATAGCACTATGTGAGATTATAATATTTGGAAAAAGTTGAAAGATGCACTAAATTGCGAAAAACATTCAATAGATCTTAAGTACGATTTAGGTTTTTTGTTTAGTCTAAAATGGTTTTTGGATAGTAATTTTGCAAGTTTTGTTGCAAACTTGCAGGTTATACTTTTGTCCAAGAGGGACTCAAATACCCATAATCATGGATTCAAATCCTTCCCTGAAGAAAGTTACGATTCAAATACTTTTCGAAAAGGATTCGAACACCCTCCCACAACAAGTAGGGATTTGAATGCTTTCTGAAACGAATTCGACTCTCCTTTTGGAAGGGAAATTCAAACCCCACTCAAGTTTATTCACTTTTAGGTTTCTTATTTAATCGTAAATTATGTATATGTTTGTATGTGCATATGCTCAAGCACAATAAGGGTGACATCTCAGGTCGACATGGGTGCCACAAAAAATCCTCTTCATGAATTATATGAGGAGTTAACAGTGGTTCTTGAATCAATATCCTCATTCAAATGAGTTAATTGAGCTTCACTTTCTATTTGTCTTTCTTGCTGAACAATCAACGAGAAAATTTTATTTATATTTGGTAACAAATCAATCTTTATTAATTAGGAGATTACACGAGCATACTGCTTATTAAGACCCTTAATAAATATAACTGCATGGTCATGGTCTATATAATCACGTATAAAAGAATAACCACCGTAAAAATATTAAGCAAAACATCTATATACTGGTAATGACTTCAAATTCTCTAGTCCGTGCCACATAATCTCGAGTGAAGTAATAAATATCATAGTATAACAACCCTTAATCTCAAACATATGAATAAAAGAGGTTAATGGAGTGTTTAAGGAATTAAACACTAATTAAAGGGTTTTGTGAGAGATAAATCATGTAATTGACATGATGAATAATTAAAGGACATAGTTCATGCCAAGCAAATCTAAAAGAATTTAAGTATAAATATGTTATACAATAGTGGACATAGATGTCATTATGTGAAAAGTTAGAGATAGTATGGTAATTGACCAAGGTTTGGTCAAAGCTTGATTTTAATGATGTAATTAAATTCTTTAGTAAATTTAATGGTTCAAAGTGATCTTATTATGATCAAATGATGTTTAGATTAAATTCTAAAAATTAGTCAAAGTGTGAAAATTTGTAAATCAATGGAAATTGATTTAGGTCAAAGATGTATATAAAGTTGGCAAGTTAGTAACATAACTTAACTTTGTGAATTATTTGCATGATTTTTTACGTATAAGTGATTCTATGCATCCTATAATGATTTAAATTCAAGAAGGTCAAAGTGGAATGAAGACTGTAACACCCTCTTTGAATACTCAATCCATAGGTGTTAACATTGATATACTTAGCGCGGAAGACTTGTTCTAAGCGTGGTCTACTTATATTGTTCTAAGGGGTTAATTTCGTTCTTCAATTCTTCAAGTTAATAATCATATTTATCTATCAATCATGGGTTCTTAGCGTCTACAGTTTCCTCCCTATGCCTAGTGTAACACCTCGTATATATCCGGTAATGTTATCATAATATCGTATTAAGCTGCGCTTAATTAAAAATGCGGAATTACTTTTTCTTTTCAATTATGATGCCATTAACGTTACCAACTTGCTTAATAGTCAATTAATAAAACATCGCCTGTATGTAATTGCAATAAAACAACTAACTGAAATACCTCATAACATAGATAATATAAGTGTGGCTCTAGTTACGGAATTACAACAACGTAGACCGGACCATGTAACAGTTTATACAACTCCAAATAAAAGTACTAACAGAAAGTGTCATGGACAATCCCCATGCTCACTCAAATAAGGCAACATGCCAACATCAGTCTCAACAACAACATATCATAAATAGCGGAAAACATAAACAGCATCCAAATCCAGTCATGCTAACATAAGCAGTAAGACATAATCAACTAAGCTCCGGCCTCCTGCCGCCTGAGGCATCAGTACCCATACTATCTGATCCTGAAATAAGCATTCCCCAAACGTGGGGTAAGATCTCTAATCTAGAAATCTCAGTAAGTCAGTGAGTCCTCAAAGATTTTCCACCCCAAGCTCACTTACATGTGCAATATAAGTTCAAAAGCAGTTTATCATTTATCATTTCTAAAAACAATGCAATGCAGCAGATAATCATGCCATGTGTGTCAATACTAATCTACTGGCCAGAGACAGTGCAGGTATACGTCTATCACCTACACACCGTGCAAGTACCACTTGCATTCACCCCGGTACACTGTCTTGTATGGCGCTACATACTCAGGCTTCCCGTCAAGATGAAACAACACATGCATATTAAAAGCCATTACATGTAAAGTTCAATCAACATATCAAATATCCAAAAGCATGTACACAGCATGCATAAACAATACCCCCATGGGACATGGTGGAACCACAACATGGCTAAACCGAGGACACGAAAGCTTACCTTGCAAGCTAACTCCAAAAGCCAAGAGTCCACAGCTCAAAGTCCAAACACAGCAGATTCACAATCTGTTATGGACCAATACTATACATCAACAACATGCACCACAAGCATACAATATTAAGACAACGCCTTTCCATACGTTTAACGTCTTAAGGCTCCATACCAAGCCATAAGTCCTTAATCACTTGATTCTGACTTAGTTTAATTAAAACAGAAGTTCAACTTCATCATTCTAGGGTCCACAAACCCCCAATAGCCTACTGTCCTCACAGCACAGCTACTGTTCTTCGAAATCCCAGAATATCCGGATATTCCTCGGGGCCATATTCGGATATGCAATATCCGGATATCCAGAATCCCATATCCGGATATCTAATATCCGGATACTAAAAATACATATCCGGATATCACATATCCGGATATTCATCGGGCAGATATCCGGATATTTCACGACAGAATGCAGAAACTGCATTTCGTGAAGATATCCATCAAGGTTGGGTTTTTAACGATTTTAAGCACCTAAACATGCATTTCTAGGTGTGTTCAACATCACCCAACAACAAGCAATCATCTTTTAGCCTTTAGATGCATCAAGCTTTCCTTTTTAAGCATTAAACTCATGATCAAAGGTTGGTACACATACCCCAGCTCAAAACAGAAGAAGAGGTTGCTCTTTGGAGCTCACAATCAGCCCCTCAAGACTCACTCAACAAGGTGCACGAAAACGGACCAACAAGATGAGTCCTTTCCTCACCAAGGAAGCTACTTGGAGCTCTAAACCACCAAGAACAAGATGACTCTCCTCCAAACTCTCCAACTCAGAGCAAGAACCTCGCAAACAGCAACTCAGAAAGATGACTCTTTTCTGCTCACAAGACTCACACCCTCAAGACCAAGTGTTTAGGAAGAGGTAACATGGAGGTAGAAGGTCACAAGGCTCACACAAGGGAAGAGAGCACCAACACAGAGTAAAACTGATCAGCCACCACAAGACACTCACACATAGAGACAGTTTTCTAGGGTTATATGCCCTTAAAAGGGTATTTATAGTCCAAACGCACTTAAACACACAATATTAACTTTAATTGCTAAGCTTAGCATTTTAATCCCAAACTTTGGATTATGAAACTACATAATTTTCAAAGATTTATCATATTTTTCTTATAATTTTCTGAGCACCTTTCCGGTACGCGCCTTTCCAAGCCAGTACCGGTTTCTAGTACCAGTTCTCATTATTTGGACTTGAAACTCGTTTTACAAGTCCTACATATCATTCTAGTAATTATCATACACTTATTATAATTTTTCGGGATACTTTTTCGGTACGAATTTATACCGACTAGCAGAACCGGTATCTGCACTTTTCTTCCTAAAAGCGACTTTCAGCATTATTACTCATTTACTATAATTATTAAAGCCTCTTAAAAATTACTAGAGTCAATTATGGAATAATTTCCTAATTTTGCATAATTAATTAATTAAATACCTTAATTAACGGTGCGAGTTCTTACACCTAGGGTGCATTATGTCACGAATCGTATTAATTTCTAAGTCCTCTCTATATTTAACCCCTATAACTTTATTATTAGGTCCTCCTATTATTCTAAAATTCCAGCCACGCATGCAATGACCTTTAAGTCCTTTATGAAAAATTTCATCAAGTTAAATATCTTTCCTAAGTCCATCTAATAAATCGTGGATACCAGGGTGAAGTCTTAGCCCTATTTGTACCTCTCAATCCATTATATCAAAATTTAGTTAATTAACCTTAAATAACAATGCATGGCCGAATCATATGGGTCTCACAACAGAATCGCATAGTCCATAAAACATAAAGCCCTTTAAGTTCAAACCCCCAAAATATAATACCTTAAACACATGTTAAATGTCTGAAGTAGCATAAGTAACATAATCTATTACAGTCATCCAATCATAAATAAAGTGCATCACTCAATCCATAAGGATTCAGTGTAATCGTAGCCTCCGAATAATTCAAGCCATACAATATGCATAGCCTGTTCATATTGTCCTTCATTACAAAGCTCAATAATTTTATCCATAAGTGACTACGTAGCATCATCTTGAAGACGTACCAATCTCTTGCCTTCCCTTACCCACTTGGTCATTTTTACCTGAAAGGGGGATCCCCAAAGAGGGGTGAGATTGGGGGTCTCAGTAAGGACTCATAGTTGGAGCAACCTCCAAACTATGATGCTTACTCCTGTAACTGTCATATAATAACATATACAATAATAGAATGGAAAAACATTTGAAACATAGTTTGGAAATAAGTCATGCTTTCAAAAACATCATACCAATCCTGCCATGGCAATTACTCTCCATGGTCTTACGGACGAATACCCAGGGTCCTCGTCAGGTTGCCTCTGTGGTATTAGTGCACAGGCCATCATAACACATCTTGCATGAACAAAACATTAGTTCCAAACAGCCAAACATATCACTGTATAGCACCATATAACAGATTGCAGTCAAACCAACACTTTACATAAAGGAGGTGGCAACCATAGAGAAACTACTTCTACAACCATAAATCACTTACACAGTGGCCTTGTCTTTTTACTTTCCAAGAGTTCGAGTTCGGCTCTAGTCTTCCCTTGTACCTTTGGTTCGGCCTCTAGGATGATGTTTGATTGTGATTCTTCCACCAATATGTCACTCTTGCTTCTACGTGTCACGAGTTCTTCTAAGTGTCCACTTCCACGAGTTAGACGATGAAGGAGGCTTAGAAGCTATTTTTGATGTTTCTTTCCCTTAACAGGTGAATGGCCGAAGCCTTAGATGGGAGGAAAAGAAGTTGGTTTTTCCTGTGGGTGCTTGTTCTTTGGGGAAAGGCCAAAGCCTTGAGAGGGAAAGAGATAGTGTCTTTGTTTTTCTTTGTTAAGTTTGAGAGAGTGAGAGGGTGTGTATGGTTGGGATGGGAAGATGCTTGAGTCTTCTATTTTATCTAAGTCCCCTAATCATTACACCTAAGAGAAGAGAGGTTAGGTTCTTAGGTTGAGTGTGTGGGCTAGCAAATCTCTTACCTTGGTCGAGTGTCATACGCATGGGGGAGGGGCTCTTGCATATCCTACCTAGATTAAAGAGAAACAAAACTCATCATTATTCACTTAGGAAGTGGTGCGCATGATGTGAAGGGATTCTTGTGTGTAGCGCCTAGGGTGGAGGGAAGATAAGGTTCACATTAATTGCTTGAGGAGTGAGGTGCATGGGGAGGAGAAACTCTTGTAAGTAGTGCTTGTTTAAAGAGATAAGATTAAATGCTTTAATCACTAATAGGGGAATGTGGGTTAGTGTGTAAGGCCTTTTGCCTTTTAACTTTCGTTAATTGAATCCCTAGGAGAAGGTGTCAGTGGGATCTTCCCAATGCATGGGGTTGGGGAAACACCTTGAGTGTGTCACACTCAACATAAAACGTGTAAAACAAGTTCTTCCCTTTTCATGCTAACTATTGCGCCTAGGGAGATGGAGAAAGGTGGCTCCACCTTTTTAATCATTAATGGAGAAGGCTTGGGTTTAGGAACCCTTTGGTGTACACCTAGGGAGATGGAAAAGTTTATGATCCTTAATGTGTTCACCTAGGAAGAAGGAAAGGCACTTATCTTCTTGCTTCTACATGACCGTGGCTTGTACTTGGGAAAGCCAAGTTTCATTTAATTCTTTTCCCTTATTGGGTGTATGTAGTGGCATCCATTCATCTCATGCCACGTCATCCATAATGGTTTATGGGCTTGGGCTTTGTTGCCCACTAAAGGGGTCCACGATTTTTGTGCTTCTTAAAGGGTTGGATTGCTTTGCATTTGGGCCAAGGCCACACTTAGGTAATGGGTTCGGCCCACTTGGTCTTTTGGGGTTGGATTTCCATGGAAATTAATAAATGGGCCAAGTCTTATTTCTTTACATATTGGGTTCGGCCCAAGGAGTCTCTTTGGGTTGGGTTTACCCCATTATGTTTGGGCTTTTAATTTATTTAACCATACTTAACTTTGGACTATTCACATATAACTATCATTAAATTCATTTGCCCACACAAGATTCATTAATAAACATGGCTACATAATCTAGGGTTATTACAAAGACCAACCAATTAGAATTAAGTTTGACAAGTCTTGAAAGAATGGACCAATGAATGTAAAGTTTGAATAATCAAATGTCCAAGTAAGCAAAGATGCATACACTTAGTCATTCCTAGGTGTGCAAGTTGGTTCTTTCAAGTGGAAGAATTCTTGAATGTGGTATAAGAAGGTAAATGTGAAGAAAATGAACTAATAGGAATTAAGTTTTGATGTTAAAGACAAAAGTCATAAAGTTAAGTAACTTTGGATTTTTTTTAACACATAACCGATCATTTTTCTTTCCTCTAAGTCCCATGCACACTTATTTACTTTTCTTTCTCATGGTGGCCAAACTTAGCTAAGGAAGGAAGACCATGGAAGTTCTTGGAGTTTAAGGCATTTTTAACAAAAACCTATTACACAAAAGTTGTAGTTTTAGGTCTTGTGAACCTAAACCCTCTTTCTTTTCATCTTGAGAAGCCGTATGTTGAGAGATATCTTCATCTAAAGAGAGTTGGTACTATTCATCAAGAGATAAAACCTTAGGTGTTTGACAAGTTTCTAAGTTGGAAAAGATTGCCTAGTTCCTAAGGAAGCTAAATAAGGTAATACATCTTCATTTTGATGGTTAAAAATTATTGTGTGATGGTGTTTATGGTTGGTTAGGGTTTGATGATACCATGATCATATGATTTCATTTCATGTGGTTTTAAGTAGTTTTGAGGTTATTTGTTGAATCTATGTAAAACTATGCCTGAAAATATTTAAAAGAAGTTTAAAGACCTTATATTTTTACAACATATAATTCGGCCAAGTGAGGGTTTAATGCGCAAACCATGTGTTTTATAAAATGCCTAACTGAATCTAGGGTTTTAAGTTATTTTAAAGATGATTGGTTTAAAAGAAATTGAGTGAAAGTTAAAAGATAAAGTCATAGACTTTACAAGAAGGTCATTCGGCCATATACTTATAAAATGGTGAAGATAAATATTTAATCAAGTAAATACAGTGAAAGGTTGGTTAATGTATGGTTAATCAATATTTAAGGTGGTTTATATTGAAAAGAAATTAAATAAATAACATAGACATTATATATGTACCATTCGGCCATGTAAGGTTTAAATGGCAAGGATTGATCTTTTAATTATAAAAGGTTGTTTAAGGAATGTGTAGTGTGGTTTAACATAATTAATAAGGTTGTAAAGTTGATATATCATGTAAAAAGATTGTATGTGCCAACTCGGCCATGCAAGGAAAAGAAATAAAAGAGTTGAAGTTAAATTCACATCATGATGAATTTACAAACATAATAATGTGTAAGGGGGATTACACTAATAAAGTGTATGAAAATCTAGTGAGAAATCATGTAACTTTAAGTGTTATGTAAGGTTAATATGTGAGGTGAAGTTGACATAATATCAAGTGATTGCTGATTAGGTTAAATGGCAATTGGATTAAATTTATAGTAAATAAATGATGCATGAAATGCATGAATCAATGATGTGTGATTCGGCAATGATGATGTAATTGTCATGCAATGAAAGTTAAATTCAATTGAAGATTGAATAGCACTTGTTAGATTAAATGAAATGATGTTAAGGTAGATTAAAGTCTTAATAAAGGATAAGCTGCTTATTGAGTTAGTGGTGTAAGCTAACTAGTGTCAAGACTTGTGTGGTATGGCATGAACTGCTAAATAAAATGTGATTGTGAGATAAAAGGTGAATTTCAATAGATAAAAAAATTATCTAGTGGGTAATTAAATTGACATACTATATGTGGATAGCTAGGTTTGCAAGCAATGTGTATTTGATTAGAAATTGATGGTTGTTAGCACCTATTTTTGTCCTATATTTTGTGGTTTATAACCAAAAGAATAAAGGGAGGAAGAAAGGGAAGAGAGGTATTTTTGGAAAAATTTGCAGCATAAATTGGAAATGAGTAGGTCTTGCTCCAACTGCGATATCTCACTCATCCACCGTCCGATCAAGCTAAAATTTTTTTAGTAAGATCTTGACTCATTGTACATCATATTCAACGGTAGATTTGTTGATTAGAGGCCTGTACCATTTCCGAAAAATTCAAAACCGAAACAGGTCTCCCGAGCGATTTCTACTCCAGGCAGCATTTTTGTAAGGACCATTTATCTCAAACGAACCGTCCGATTATCCTCATATTTGGTCAGCGTGTTGCTCGCATATGATACTTCAATCTGACCAGATCGATTTTCAAACTGATGCTCATAGCATCAGATATAAATTTCGAAAGATGGGCTGTTAGTTTTGTTAGAATAGATGCAATTTCGGGCAGCTAAATTGCAAGGATCATTTCTCTCAAATGAACCGTCCAATCTTCCTCAAATTTGGTCGGCATGTTTCTCGCATATGATACTTCAATATGACCATATCGATTTTCAAGCTAAGTCCTATGGTGTGAGATAGTAAATTATTGGAGAGAACCAAATAAAAGACACACACTATTGGAGAGAACCAAATAAAAAAACGTAAAATACAAGACACTTGGGGTTGGCTCAAAACTAAGTTAGTGTCATAGTAAATTATTTTTAGTTACTAATTTTATCTATTTTTTCTTTTTAGGAAAGTTGGGGTGGTTCTCCACAATTTGGCTGCATACACAAGTTTTGATCATCTTTAAGGTAAATTCATTTACCTCCTCCTTTAGTTAATAATTTTCGTTGTATGCTTTTATGTTCTTTATTTGTTAGGAATTTTTCTTATAATTTTCTTATGTTTTTCATGTTTTATTAGGCGTGACGCTTTGTTAATCTCATAAATTTTTGGTTCATTTTTGCCGTGACGGCTTGGTGATTCAAAATTTATCTAGAATTTTTTTAATTGTGAAACTTAAAAAATTACGATTTTCAACAAAGGGGTAATTTAACTGTGACAACTTGTTAGCCCCGTGTAATTTATTTTGGCTCATTTTAGCCGTGACGGCTTGCTGATTCAAAATTCATTTAAATTTACCATAAAAGTTACTATAATAAAAATAATAACATGAAATTTATTTTAAAAGGATTAGCTGAGTTGAGACAGCTTGTTAATCCCATAATCATATTTCAGATTATTTTAGCTGTGACAGCTTGATGATCTGAAACTGTCAGATCTGAAACTTCTAAGGGAATTATTTTTAAAATTAAAATCAATCAACACACAAACATTTTTTACAGAACGACATAGCTTTGAATTTCTTATTATACTAAGGGATACGTCAGAGCGGGACCCATCCCGTCAAGCACTAAAATAAATTTTTAAAAATTAGTTTTATTTTCTTCAATCAATTTTGTTTAAATCTTTAGGGTGAAATAAATATTTAAAGTTTTATCAATAATTTTCACAATTAATATAAGCTAACCGTTTTTTAAATGGACGGTGTAAGTTGCTAACAACTTTCCTACTCGTAATCGACTCCCGAATCCATTTTTCTATTTAAAAGACCAATTCTCAAACAAAAGGATTTTTTCTAATATTTTCCCAAATAAACCTTGGTGGCGACTCTATTTTTCTTTCGTCATCATGTCGCGATCCGGTCACGACAATGGTGCTTTTATATATAGCACCAGAGTTAATCAGACAAAGTGGGTGGATGTAAAAAGTAAAGCTGAGCAGGTAAGTTCTCAGTTTAGGAGGTTTGTCCATTATGATGTTCCGCCCTAATCAGGTGGATTATGGTTTCTTGTGGAAATATCTATTAGAAATGTTAAATCCTAGTATAGATTACATTCATATAGGATCAAATTTGTATATGATTGATATGCTGTAAATAATGCGATTTTATGTAAATTGATCTAAACTGCTGTAGATTATATTATGGATTGTTGTGTGAACTTGTGTGTAACTGTATGATCTGTTGTGATTACCATGCAAAATGATTGATATGCTAATAATATGTGAACTATGTGTGATTCGTTGTTACAGTCAATATATGATGTCGAAATTGAATTTGTGAATAATGTGTGGTAGTTGATTGTTATATTTGAGTGATGTGATGTAATGATTGGATATATCTAGTTGATGTGTTATGATTTAAGTGAAGAGAATAGTTAGAATATTGTGATGTGATTGATCCGACAAAGATTAATGAGAGTGTATAAGTTAAGTACACTGATTATAAATACGTGGTGTTTCAGTAAAAGGGTGATGAATATATATATATATATATATATATATCTGTGTGTGTGTGTGTGTTGATTCCACGTACGAGGCTAAGAGAATACTCTGGTCGTATTAGATGAGTGTAACTTGTTTACAGGGAACTCTGGTCGAATATGTTGAGTGTTAACTCTCCCAAAGGAGAGTTAATTTGATATTTTTATGATGAATTTACTGCATAAATTCGATATAAGTTGTCTTGTTTACATGATAATTGAGCTAATTGTTGCATATTTACGACTAAGTGCTTTGAGCTTTCTAAGTATGGAAAATAAGACAATATTCCTTGATTTTGTGTAAGAAAATATGATTTGTTGAGTGTTTGTCTTCGCAAGGAAATTGACGTCATAATGTTGTAGCAGAGACGCTAACGAAGTAATGATATAGAAATCGGTACAACATGACAGCGAGAACAAGGGAACAACTGAATTTTCAAAATTCAAAAGTTAGTTATAACACCTCGCAATTCTAAATTAAATATTAAAATATTAAATGAGGGTTAAAGTGAATGATTAGTGAAAATCCTGAAAATTAGGCCAAAAAACAAAGAAATGGCAAAACGGTAATTAACCAACACGCAACCCTAGGAATATAAAAATTGAGCAGAAGGTCTCAGATGGTAAAAATAACCCTGAAAATGGATTCAGAACGAAAAATTGAGTTGTTAGGCAAGTTTCAGAAAATTCAGTGAATAGTGTTTTTACCGGGAAAAAATACTGCGGTACAGTTGCACCGTAAAACATACCGATTGAGTTTTGAGCTCTAGGTTTTAAATATGAGTTATAAATGTTTTATTGAACTAGGAAATATGATTTCTGATAAAATTTGATGGAATTGAGTAAGTTTGGGGAAGCGTGCCAACGACGCGCGCAACAGCTTAAAACAGCATTTTCTCCGAACGACCGGAAAGCTCCGTATTCATCTGATCAAGGGTGATTAAAGGACAATGGTTAATGTTAAAAATTAGATTTTCTAAATAGGTTGTGAATTTACGGACGTTTAGTGAAAATTCGGATTAGTTTTAAATCGTGTAAGGTGGCGGTGGGACCCACCCCACTTGAAATCACTTAAGACACATAAGCATTTCACTATTCATTGTCTTCTCTCTCCCCTTCTCCCCTCAAAGAAACTGTGACAGCCCCCTCCCCCTTCCATTTTCGTTTTTTTGTTTGATTTCTTTATAACTTCATCAATTCTTAACCGAATCGGACGATTCTTATCTTGAAATTCGATGAAAATCACCACCCGAACCCGTTCCACCGATTAGATTCCCTTGAAACCCTCTCTATTGTGAGAAAAGAGCCATATACATCTACAAATTTCTTGGAGAATTTGTGATTTTGGGATTGATTTCTTAAGCCAGTGCTTGTGGAGTTCTAGGAGGAGTCTTGTGACGTAATTGTTGGTAAGTTCCAACACCTCTCATGGTTTGATTGATGATTTATTTTCATGAACCCTAAAGGGGGTTTTATTGATTTGTGTTGTTAGAGAGCTCAAATAGAAAATGTGTATTAGATGATAATGTCTTAGAATGATGTGTTAGAGCTATAAATGCAATGAAAATTATTGATGAAAAATGTGAATTTTTAACTTATAAAATTTTGAGGATGTCATGACTTTGAGTTTGAAATTGTTGTTAGGATTGTATAATGGGATTGTGGTATGGTTGTATGATGATATAATAGGATTGTATGAGGTGTGGAGTAATTAGAATTGATGGAAATTCCTTGGGATTACACCATTGTGCAATTCGGCCATTAGACAAAAAGAGGGGAATTTGTGTTGTTGAAATTGATTGGATGATGTATTATGTGTTATATGGTAATTAGATGGGTTGTGTGGTGGTTTGAAGGTTGGAAAAAACCAAGGGAAAAATATTAATGGTGTTGAGTGGTTAGGTGGAACCTAGAGCGAAAGATTACGCAAAACGACGTTTAGATGACGTAAAATAAAAAAGTGGCACTTGATATGGCCTTATGGCAACCTAAGGATGCCTAAGAAAATGAGAAAAAAAATTTAGAAAAAAAAATCTCAAATTTACACATGTTTGCCCGAACCTACAAGGTGTAGGGGAGGTTTCTGACGTTTTTCGTATTCTGATAGAATTTCTGTGTACTGATGATTCGTACATGGTTGTTGTAGGTTGTCGTGAGTGGAATTGAACCCCGAACCGTGAGTCGGTGGATTGCCCTTGGTCCTGGACCAAGTGGGATTGAGGTAAGTGATTGGAACAATGCTTGTATAATTGGTAACTTGCATGTGTTCGTATGAGTTTTAAGTAATTGGCAATGTCCTCTGTGTAGGCATTCTGTTGAGTAACGAGCTCGGAGAATATACCGCTATGGAGCTAAGTGAAGAGGCTTATTAAGGTAACCTCTTGGTACTGAGGCTTGTTCCCCTTGTGTGTTCCACCATACCTGTTGAGGGTGATGGTAGGAAATGTATGAGTAGTGTAGAATAACATGATCATGCATGTAGTATGTATGTTGGTACGTAGGTACCGAGTCTCTGGCCAGTAGACATTTTTGCCTTCGGGCGTTTCGGACTTCCACTAGATAGATCTCCGAGAGGGAGTTCCAGTTGACCTAGGGTTGTGGTGTGTGATCCGGATAGGAGAACACTAGGAAGTCTCAGGTGTATGCGGATGGGAGGGGTACCTTGGTTGGATGTTCTTGGAACACGCCTTGGATGAGACCCGTAGGCTTATATGCCGAGCCATTAGGCAGGACGTTGCGTGGTATTGGTAGCTACCATTCCAGCTTCTCGTATTTTGTATCCCTATATTCCCTAGTTTCTCTAAATCCCTTAATATATCCCATTTTTCAAGATGTTATTGTATATTATTTATATGCATCGAACTGAACCATTGGGCGGAGTTTTCTCTAGAACCTCTGGGTTACTGAGATATATTCGTATATCTCACCCCGTCTTGGGGGCTTTATTTCAGGAGGTAGCAGTGGCACAGGAGCGGCGGGCAAGAGGCCCGTGGGATGAGTGTTAGAGGACATTTTATATTTTGCATTTTGATGGCCCTTGGGCTTAGGCTAGACTTAGGGCATGAACATTCCATATGTATGTAGGAGGAGATTCATAGTCATATTTGTTCATGTCATTTTGCCTAAGTCTAGTTGTATATGTCATTTTAAGTTTTAAGTTTCAAATTGTAATTTAAAGTTATGAATTTGCAAGTTGTAATATATAATTGAGATGTTGTAATTGTACATAGATACTTGATGTAATATGATGGAAGGACTTTAGGCCTATTTTAGGATTATGATTATATGTATGCTTAGAAAATGCATGTAAATGGACATTGGTGATTGAAACAAGTCAAGGATTAATAAAGTGAGCAATATGATATGAATTGTGTAATAACTATAAACTGAGTTGGGTTGTAAGTGCCCCAAGGAATTGTTGGTCTTTGTGTGTGCCACCCATTTATTATTAAGTACATTTGAGGTCCTAGATCACATTAGCAAATTTGGGGATTTTTGTAAAAACAAAGGAAACTCTGGCGAAATTTCTAGAAATTGGCATAATTTAGGCGAACTTCGGGAGAGAATATCTCCCTCCAAAGAAATCCGATAGTGACGTGCCATACGCCATTTTGAAGCTTAAGATGTCCTCTATCTTGTAATAAAATTTGATAGAATTCTGGGTTGAAAATCGGCCTGGAGAAAGCGAAGAGTGCAGACTGCCCATTTGCTCACTGCACTTGTGGCAGTTCTGGACCGGTTTTGGGAAATTTATTCCCGCTTCGTTTATTATTCAAATTAAGTGTATGATATGTAAAATTGAATATTTAGGTGTCTAGTTTGTTGTATAAAAATTTGAGAGCAATTGGTTGAGGATAGTTTCTTTAGTAATTCGTGGAGTGAGGGATGTTTGGAGCCTTTTTGGGGTTGGCTGGCAGCTTAGCTTGTCCAACTTCAAACGGCGATATCAAGTGCAAACGAGATCAAAATAACTCGTGTGATAGCTTCCTAGAAAGGTAATTGAGTGTAGAATAACATATCAAAAGATGGGAGGCTTGTAGAATGCGGTTTGTCCGCAGAAAAATAAAGACCGAACCATGTTTGGATAGGTAGAAAACGTAAAATTTAGAAATTAGCTAAGTTGGTTTATGGCAATCCCTTAGAGACTTATAGTAAGTAAAATAAGTTATAAAAGTAGTCTAAATAAGTATTCCGCAAAGAGTTTACAGTTATGATCACAGCTTTTAATTATTACGCTTTTTATTGTTTTAAATGCTCGCGTAATAACGGAAAAAGTTTACTCGCATTTTTATAAATGAATTGCTGTGATTGTAACTGCGCTTAATATCATAATTAATGTTAACAATACGGTGTACAATGGGCTGTTACATTAGTTATCCCCCAACAAATGGATAAAGAACCAGCAAGCAGGGTTCAAGGATGTTCTTGAAGATTTATTCTTATCCCAAAATCCCAAAGATCAAGGACAACAAACTCGTATTTAGTCAACAATAATATTGGCACAAGAAAATCAAGAAGATCAAGATCTTATCCAATCAAGTGCCAACAGCCCAAGAAAATAGGGATAAGATAAGGTTGCAACAGCACGATTTATGGAATTTCACTCCAAAAGTGAGACCTAATTATCCAACCACTTTTCTTATTTAAAAAGGAATCCCCCAGGGATTCCACAAGAAAGTCAAAGGTCGGGAAGTCAGAGAAACAAGTAAAAAAGCAAAGTCAAGTCAGAAAGGCCATTTTAGAGAGAGAAAGTAAGATTCTTGGAGAATGAAGAGCTGTTGGAGCGTTGCTGGAGCAAAACTGTGACAGAGTTTTACAACAGCGTTCCTTTCATCTTCTTTTATATTTCTCCATAAGTTCTTTCTTCCTTTTCTCTGTATTCTTTATTTTCATCATGAGCTAATTTGCTCTGTAGGTTAGGTGATAAAGTACCTATGCTGTAACATTGAGATATATGCCTAAACTTTATTTTTATTAATGTTTAATTAGTTTTTCAACGAGTTTTCTTATTCTTATTCATATATGCATGTCGAGAGATACATATATGATATTGAGGAGGTTTGGGCCGAGAGGTTTCCGAATCCAGACCCTTGTTGAATTGTGTGGATTAATTAGGTTAAGAAAGTTAACTTGATTAAGTTATGGGTAGAGATTCACACCACATAACCTTTGAACTCTAACTTTAACAATTCAATAATTAGTTTGCCATAGAGATGTGAGAATTAATTATTGGGTATATATGTTAGGTTGGCCAAAAGCCCCATGTTGTGACTCGGCAAGTGCACCGATCGTGAAAGTAATAAAGTGTACCAGAGTACGAGATCGTTCCCACGAGCATCAGAATTTCAAGCACTAGTTTGCTAATTGCGTCTTACTTGGACAATCAAAAGTTGAGTTGAGAGAATGTGAATTTAGATGAAGAGAGTTGTGATTCAAAGAAATTAAAATTAAAAACAAGTAAAAGCATGCAATTATAAAAATTCAGAATTTAAAAGAATGAATGAACATGATGTTTGATTAAGATTTAAAACAAGCGTAGTTAAGGTTTCGACTTCCCCCAATATCCTCAATATGTTATGAATTAAAAAGTCAAGAATCTGTTTATTAATATATTGCCAATCAATTCTATCTGAGTTAATTACGGCTCAATTCCTTGTTACCCTAAATCTATGTAATCTTGAAAGAACTCTAGTTCCCCGATTATTCCCCAAGAAAACATGCATTAAGATCAAGAATTACAAGATTGCATAATTACCCTATGCCTATTCCTAGATCACAAGGATTATGATAAATTATCAAATCAGGGTTCATGCAACAGCATCCCTATTGTCATACAATTCCCCAAAATCATTCTATAAGGAACAAACTCATAGAAAGCATTAAAGACAGATAATTTATTCAATTATAAAAAGAACAGGATTCAGAGACAATTTAATTCCTAAACATAAAGATTCAATTGGGTTCCATCTACCCTTAACTACATAAAAGACTACTCTAGCATACTGAATTGAAAAGACATAATAAAGAAAAGAGAACCCCAAGCCTCCATTGGTGTGATGTTGACTTGGTTCCTCAGTGTTCCAGCGCTCCGCAACAGGATTCCTCCTTGGAGTATGAATGAGGATGAATGAATTTCTGAATTGGTGTCTTGGTTCTGACCACAAGCTCTTTATTTATAGCCATTGGAGGTTGTATCCTTCATTGCATCTCTTGTCGTATCCATATTAGATTTGTAATTGATTCTCCAATCATTTCCTTTTTGCAATTAATATCTTGTGGATTGGTTGAGAGATTTGAGCTTTGAATCTTGTTATAATCTTCCTTCAATCTTCTCAAGAATCAGCTTTGATATGTTCCCATTTTAGTTCCATATCATAATTGGACAAATCTTCTTAAATCTCAGCAAATCTTGGTGAATTTTTGTTGTCTGGGACGTGTTTGGGCGGTCAAGCGTGCTGTTGTGCGCTTGAGCGTGCCAAATTTCTGAAATTGCTGTTACGCTGCCTTGGAGCGCTCGAGCATGCCACTGGGCGCTCGAGCGTGCTCCTCGAGTATGAATTTGTGTATTCTTTGGCGCTTGAGCGTGCCTGTGTGCGCTTGAGCGTCCTGATGTGCCCAGTTTGGCTATTTTTCCTGCTTCCAAACGCTCGAGCGTCCTCTTGTGCGTTTGAGCGTGCTTTCTTGGACCTTGAATTGTAATATTTTGGTTTCCTTTGATCCATATTGAGCCGCTACTTCTTCGTCATGATTATTTTAGCACCATTTTTGTTGTTTTACATTCAAAACGCAAATATTATCAAAACGCCAGCTCAATTTCCTAGCTTATGCTTTATATGTCGTAAAACCTTGAATTCCATGTATTCTACTACATAATTTTTGTATAATTTAGCCTAAAAACATGGTAAACCAAAGGTTTATCAAACATTCCCAGATTTTAATATTGCTGTCCTCAACAATCAATCAGAATAAAACTAAGGGATTAGGGAATAGGAATCTCAGAAGCATGGAATTTGGAAGGAAGGAATTTAGAATATCAGAGCATTCAGACTATAAAAATTGATGCATCAATCATAAGATTCATAATTCATCAGAAAAAAAATGCAACAAAATTATTAAGATCAGGAAGAAGAGAAATTTTACTGAAACATTCCCTCACTAGGATTTCAATTCACGCATGCTTAATTGTCTGAAAGGTTAGTGTTTCACTCGTTTCCCACTGAATCAACATTACCATAGGCTTGCTTATATTCTCGCTTTCCAAAGTATTGTGACGTATCTCAAAGATCAAGAGGTCTTTCTTGGGTTATAACTTGGCCTGGCTAAAGGAAGGAAATTCTTTTGAGAAGGAGCTGCAAGATTAAAATTCAAATTTTGAAGAGGAACTTATGCACTTGTTTACTTTTTGTAAACACTTTCTTTCTTCTTTTCGGTCCATTCTTTTTCTTTTGCTTTTGAACTTTCTCTTGTTTGTTGTTCTCTTCCTTAGAACAATTTTTCTTTCTTTCTTTCTTTTCACTTTGCTTCCTGAGGATTTTTCCTTTTCTTTATTTCTTTCTTTCTCATTCCACTCAACCTTACTTCCTTGGCTTTTTTTCTCCTGTACTTCCACAATTTATATCATTAACAATTAACACCTTTTTCTCAATTTAATCTGAAATTTTAATCTCAACTAAGGTGAGGATAGTATGTGGAAAGTGGCTTAGTCATCTTAATAGGTTTTCAAAGAATAAACAGGTCTAGGCTCAAAGGGGTTAAACTACAGAATATCAGCAAGGGTTGGCTATTTGGCCATCTAGTTTAAACAAAGAACATGCCTCAATCATATCTATAAAATATATCTTATACCAATTCAAGCAAGAAACAAAGCAAGTTCTAGAGTCTTTCATACAGTGGAATGCACACTCAATAAACATTTTCTGTATAAGCTCAAAACTTCACGGCTATGAATGCGCAGTAAATTCTCTATTCCAAAGCTTAACAATCTTATCTTAAATGAAAGCATTCAACAAATCATGAAAATCATACATTGATGCTTATTATGAAGAAAAAAATTGAAGTCATCATCCTGCTCTGAATAAATTAAAACACTGAGAAAATTTAAAAATTAGCAGAATTTTCACAAAACAGTGACTTGGGGTTTTTATTTATTAAAACTCATAAAAAAAATTCAAATTGCAAGGAAAAAGTTTAAAGTTGACATGGTTCCCTGTACTAGCCGGATATTCTGTGTATACTCATGAAGTTCTTCCAGTCAATAAGCATTCCAGTTGATGACCTACGCGCGTTTCCATTCCCAGATTTAAATGTTGCTGTCCTCAACAACCAATTTAAATCTATAAAAATAGTCGCGTGGATAGTTTTTAAGAACTAGTCGATTCCTCGTGAAACAGCATCGTAAAAACTATCGGTCAACAACGCTGAAATATCATACTGCAACACATGGTTATATCATACCAAAACAACATAAAACATCATAATCCATGCAAAATGAAACTAAAATAAAGCATGTAAAATAAATGGCCAAGGTGATCAGTCATCCATCTCCTCATCCTCTGCATCACGCACTATGGCTGGTGGCATGACCGTGTCCTCGCCATCATCGTCCTGGCCATCAGTAGTTGGACCTGTGCTAGCCTCTCTCTGTGGAGCAACATAGGCATCCTCCTCCTCGGATCCATCATATGGCTCGGGCTGGAAGTCGGGCAGTCCAACAGGATGGGAAATGCTGAGGTGCTGCAGAATGCGTGTCTAGTAAGCGAGCTGCTGCCTATGCATATAGCGGTTCCTACGCCGGATGAATCTCACCTGTGTCTCAAGAGCAATCAGTCGACTCTCTACTGATCCTGCCGCAGCTGAACCGGAAGCCCCATCTGTCTGGGCTGGTGCAAGTCTGACTCTCCTCCTCCTTCCCGCCTGGGCTGCCTCTGCTATCGAACCATCCTCCTCTACAGCTTCCTTTAGCTTATCTAAAATCCACTTGGCATCAATTTTTGGCAACAGGGTAATCTCTCTTCCTCCTGTTGTGGGAATCTCTACCCCTGCTGCCTGACACATGTACTGTATAAGAGAGCTATGGCCAATAGATGCCTTCTTGCTGGTGTTGTGGGCCATGTCATATAAGCTCTCAGAGAGGATCCTAGGTAGGCCTATTTTCCTCTCAGTTGTAATTTCCCAAAGCAACACTGCCCGTTTTACGATCACCTCAGTGTGGTTAGAAGAGGAAGTCATATTGCTGACCATGAAGTGGAACCATACCTTAGCTGGGTTATTTAGGTTCATCAGCCATACTTTCTTAGGACGCCCGTCCTTTGTCTTATCCCACTTTTCACCTGGATTGGTGATGCACTCCAGGATAGGTCGTGTTGCTTCCATTTGATCTCCATCAGCATATTCCAGTGAATGACACTTGTTTTGATATGCACAAGTGGTGACAGATGTCCTGTGACAATGAGCTGTCTTCAGTAGGTTCTGAATGGAGAGGGAGTCATAATGGATTTCTTTCCCCTTCACGAAGCTCCCATACTGCCTCTCTACTACTCCTTTTTCTTGCTCCTCATAAGCATTAGCAAAGAATTCCCTGCAGATATCCTCCCTAGTCACCACTGGCAAGGTGCAGAAGTTCTTCCAACCCCTCCTAGTAATATTGTTGTAAAAATCGGGGTGTTGGCCCATGTTGAGTTCGAGGACTCTCTCCTTGCAAATTGCTTTCCCCAATATGTGGGTCTGGTACCTTTGCTCATGAGCTGGGGACTTAAATTTTTGTACCTCCACTACCGGAGGCTGAGAGCTTGAACCGGCACCAGTATTGCCTCTGTTTCTTTTACTTCTTCCTGACATCCTGAAAACCAGAAAAGTATTTCAATTCAAGATACATTTATGCATTGTGAATTCCGAAATTTAGTGTTCAAGCATGGTTCAAGAACATTCCCAATATGCAACATCAATGGAGTTTTACATGTATCATTCAAGCATATTCCCACAATTCCAACAACTTATGCAAATTTCAATTAAAAGACAATTATTGGTTGTTACATTATATCAAACAATTGGCTTACTTGACTTATAACATCCTATGAACTCTATTGTGGAGTATCATCTATGTAATACAGTGTGTGGCATGAAGAAAATTTTGAAAGGTGCAACTTATCTTATCAAGTGTACCCACTATCTAGAGTTCATTGCAAGCATTTTGTCCATGAGTTCGTATGGGCATTTTCACAAACAGTTGATATGCATCATTCTTATTTCCCACTAATGCCATCTATTTGAGTGAGGGAACACACACTAATCCAACCTATCTTTCCACTAATCTCATATTCCCTTCAATTTATTATGAGTTTTATCAACATTCAAAGGAAATCAGAATCCAATTAGGGTGAGGGAGAATGAGCCCTTTTCAAGAACCCTAGAATTCTAATTGCAATTATAAACCATAAATAAAAAGAGAGAACAATGTAATGAAATGCTATGGAAACTTAATCTTAGGAAGTAAAGTTGTGTACCTTGCCTTGCCTTGATGGATTTGTCAATAGAACCACAATATTAGGGATGAGGGAGAATGCAGATAGGGAAAGATAAGAGGGGTAAGAGAGTGAGAGATGACAAAATGAATTGGGGGGCTTTTTTAAAAGAGAATTTAAAATTATTCTGAGCCGTGTAAGAGCGCTCGAGCATGCTTGTGGCCGTTCGAGCGTGCAGCTTGTGTTGTAATTTTTATCCTTTAATCGCGCCTGAGCGCACTACAACGCGCCTGAGTGCGTTGAGGCAGGTAGCTACCCCTGGGAGTTCCATCTAGCGCGCTGGAGCGGCCATAGGGGCGCTCGAGCGTGCTGAATTGCAAAAAAATTTCTTTTTCCTGGAGTTTTGGGCTCGAGCGTGCACACGGGCGCTCGAGCGTGCTCTTCGTCACTCAAAATTTCTCAGTTGGCCTTAACTATCTAATTTTTTTGTATTTTCTTGAAAAAATGAAGTAAATAAATAGGAAAACAATAAATTCTATGGTTGCCTCCCTAGTAGCGCTTGTTTTACGTCATGAGCGTGACGTACCTGGTTCAAGTTACCTCGACAAGGGCAACGGTGGTTGTTCCCTGTCTATTTCTTCTCCCATGTATAGTTTCAGCCGTTGACCACTCACTGTGAAGCTTCTATCAGAATCTAGTGGACTGATCTCCACCGCTCCATATGATTTCATGTTCCTTACAATGAACGGTCCCGACCATTGAGACTTAAGTTTACCAAGGAAGAGACGAAGACGAGAGTTAAAGAGTAATACCTGATTTCCCACCTTGAAGTATCGAGGTAGAATTTTCTTGTCGTGCCACTTCTTCGTCTTCTGTTTGTACAGGCTTGCACTTTCGTACGCAGAGAGTCTGAACTCATCCAGTTCATCCAACTGCAGAAGCCTTTTTTCAGCTGCGGTCTTGGAATCAAAGTTGAGGTAT